>NW_018108263.1:145891-151682 GCF_000183805.2 Loa loa
AAATAAGAAGAGAGGGAGTAGGAGGCGAGAGAGAGAGAGAGAGGAAAATGTACACTTAGTATTTCTATTATATAAATTGAAAGTTGAGAAGTATTTGAGTATAAAATGTTTATTGCAAGGAAGTAGTTATAATACTTCTCACGCTTTGATAAAATTGTTATTGTGACCATACCTGGTATGTTACTACTCATTGTGCTTCTTGTCATGATACTAAGCAATGAAGTATCTTACCAAATATTTCTGCAGCAGTAACTTCTATAGTATTTATTAGCTATTGGAGCGGGCATTCATCTATGAATTGTTACGGATTAACCGGATTCAAAACCTGATATACCAACAACTAATTGATGAGATAATGGAAGAAAATTCGCTTAGGCGAAGTAATTATAAAAAGAATAATTTAATCATAACAAGGAGTGATCTATTTTACAGATTAAGCATTATCAGCAAAGATTTAAAATGTTACAACCGCGAATGTATAAAAAAAAATCACAATTATTGGATATGATAACTAATATGACACCTGTCAAATATGATGCTGAAAAGATAATGCAAACATTTATATGGACTGCGCTTCTTCTTCTAACATGTTCTATTTTCTCAACTTTCTCCGCATATTTCTTTTCAATTTTAATTAGACAAATTATTGGGTAATATAAATATCTATTGTCAACGACTGTTTATTAATTTTTAACCTTTATTTGAATACAAATTCAACTTATGAATGATTCATCCCGTCATTCATCTTATTTATCCAAATAGATTTGGATGATAATTTTATCATAAAAGAAAAAGAAAGGTATTTATGGAACTTTCGTTTTTTTTTCAAGGAATTTTCCAATACTATTAACCTTTAATTATTTTATACCAAAAAATGATTGATGAAGTGAATATAATTTTAGCACTTTTGTGGCTACTATTTGTGCTTATGTCCTTTTACCACTGATAACATGTCATTACATCAATAAATTATCAGTTAGAAAATATGCATGGAATGATATGATACTACGACATGCGCTACTAACACTCTCTATGGTTGAAGTAAGCAGAAGCGCATATGTCGCTAATGATTTATAATGGTTGTAATTAGTAGCAGCTAATGGTTTATAAATGAAATTTTATTGCTAAATGTTTTATTTTTAGGGTTTATTAACAGGTTATATACTCTCAAATCGTATACTTCATAATTTATCTCCATTTGCCGCTTTAACACCATTTTTTATTGGTATTATTGCGCCATTACTTCATTCAGCAAGGCAAAAGTAAAGTTTTATTTAAATTTAACAATTCATAAAGTTTCATTTAAGCTTAACAATTCAACCTCATTTTAATTGGAATGATTAATTCATTTTACTGTAAATTGATCCCTCTGTTACTATTTATACTTCAACTGATACGTGACACTAATGACGTGGTATTACGTCAAATGAGTATGATTAAAGATGGAAAGGCTAATATTTCTAGGGTTTTTTTTTTGCGTTACCTTGATCGGTTACTTATGATGACTAGCAAGTTTATCCTAAAAAAGGTCAAGAAAAAAATGTTTACTAAGTTTGTCCTGCTGTATCTTAATCAAAATAAACTTTGTAATCATATACAGTAATCGTAAAAGAGTGTTTTCATTAATTAAAATTAATTAAAGTTATTAATTAAAAAAGTGAGAAGCAAGTGAAAAATATGAAGATGTGAAATGATAAATATAGTAGTATTTCAAATGGGTTATCATATGATAAAACTTTTAGAAAACAAGACATTTAATTAAATTAATCCAATTTCAATTTTAATTTGATTATTTTTTATTTTAGTGAACGTTCATTGTTAATTTTAATAACAATTATTGGCAGTTTTACCTGTCACATAGCAATTGGAATATTATTTGGTTTAACTTTCCCTTACATACTTTTAACAGTTTTTTATACAATGATTAGCTTTATTACATTACAATTATTAATTGCAAATAATGATGGAACTATGGTTTGTGAATTATTTATAAATTAATTAATTCCAATTAATTAAATACTTATTGAAGTGAGTGTCTTCTTTTACCATTTTTATCACCCCTCTCTCTCCCCCTCTCTCTCTTTCTCATTTCCTCTCTCCTTATAAAATCCTCTCCTTTAAATTTTTCAAAATAAAAAAAAATTTTTGAATACAAGAATATTAAAATGATATTGGAGAAATGGAATAATTAAGTTTTACATATCAGTATGTATATCTAAAGAAATTGTTAATGGATATCATAGATATCAACAAAAAAAAAAAAAAAAAATCAATCATTCACAAATGGCGTTGATATAATGATATGATAATTAGTTACCATTTTACATAATTATCATTATATTGATCATATTTTATCTATTCAATAATTTAATTTAATATTAAAAAAATTACAGGTATTCACGCATATCTATCAATTTGCCATTCTATATTTTTCATTACTAGCCGAATCTTTTGTTTACAAATTATTTGGCACAAAATCATAGCAATATAAATAATAGTGATCTCGATTATCAATTATCAAGGAAGGAAGGAGGAGGGGAAAAAAGGGAGTGAATGATAACAAAGATAATCATTATTTAATTATGTTAAACCAGTTATTCATTTCAATAAATTTGATTTTAAAATAATCTAAAAAAAAGGAAATGAAATTATTTTTTGTACAAAGTTATTATCTAACAGTTTATGTATCAGTATGTATGTCTAAAAGGATTGTTAATGCATATTATGGATATATAAAAAAAAAAATTCTAATCATCCATAAGTGGTGTTGACATGGTTATATGATAATTAATTATCATTTTGCATAATTAAATATATCTAAACGAAATATATCTAAATATGTTTTTCTTTCTTAGAATAAATAGAAAACAAAAATAATATTAAATAATGAATTATTCGTAATTTTTAACTGTGAATATAATTTATTTAAAATTTGAAATTTATGAATAATTACTATGAATTTTTATTAAAATTTAAACAAACAGTAATAAAAATGATAAGTTGTGTTTTTTTTTTTTAAAATAAATTTTGCTAGCATTGATAAGTTAGGAAAAATTATCAACATTAGCCTAGGAACCCAATAACCTTATTGTGTTATAAAAGTAATTATTTTCAATTGTTTGAAGAAAAAAAAAGAAATATAACAAAAAAGTTTTAAGGAAGGTTATTTGCATAATATTGCATATTGCAAGACAAAAGATTTATTTAAAGGAAAAATTTTTTTTCTTTAAATTGGAATATAATGAAGATGAGAGAGATTGAAGAATTAGAAAAAGATAGGTGAAAAAGAAAGAAAAAAGGAAGAGGTTAAAGGTTAGTAGACTAATAATTGAGTATTAGAAATGGAAATATTGTTTTGTTAAACGAAATGATAATCAAATGAATAGAATATAATTAGTGGATGAGCGCATAAGGTTATTGTAATGTTAACCTTATTGTATTATCTAACAAGATGAGATGAAAATGGCACTCAGTTCAATATTGACCTTTCCCCTCCACCATTAATCCTAAAAGTTAATTATATTTTCTCAATTGACATTTGCTCTAATGGGCTTACTTATTCACTTACTTACTTATTTACTTTGTTTGTTAGTTAATGGATGGAAAATGTTAATGTAATAATGTTACTATTTGATAGGATAAGTTAGATTAGAAGTAAATTAGATATTCTAGGCTGAAATATCATATTTATCGAATATTTCAATTAAGTAAATAATATATAGGTTGATATAATAGATAGATTAGATACATGGATAGATAGATAGATCGATAGATAGATAGATAGATAGATAGATAGATAGATAGATAGATCGATGATAGATAGATAGATAGATAGATAGATAGATAGATAAATGGATAGAAGAATGATCGATAGATGAATAGAGAGGGTTGTTGGAAGCATTCTTTTCTAACCAATTCTCTAATTCTATCTATTCAGGTTACGGTAGTAGTATGAAATAAATCTATTTGATGATATTAGTAGGGTTCTTTTATTTTTTTTCTCCTTTTTTTTTTCGTAGAGAGAGAGAGAAAAAGAGAGAGAAATGAAGAAAATGAAAAGAATAATGATGTTTAGTAAAGCTTTAAGGGTAAATTGAATCTTCCCTTTTTGCTATATCAAATTTAGTCATCATCCAATAGAACTCCATCCGTATATTATCAAGGGAATAAAGAATTGGCAAGAATAGGATGAAAATGGGGATCTACTGTTAAACAACTCCTATCCTTCAACGATCCTATTTCAAAGATCATACTGTAGCTATAATAATAGTAGTAATAGTAAGTAAGTAATAGGGTGGTGAATGAACATCATAAAGGTGTCACTTATAACATCATCGTCATCATCATCATCATCTATTACTATCATCGTCATCATTATTATCATGTATCCATTTCGATTATCAAAATCTACCTCATTATTTGAAAATAATAATGATAGTAATAGTGTATTACCGATATGGTTTCAAAATTTTTCTTTTGGTCATCCTATTTTTCCACTTCTATCACAAACTTCATCATCGTTTTCTGAACGAACATTATCAGAATATGTACCATCACTACCACCAATACAACTACAACCACAACCACCACCACCACAACCACAACCACCACCACCACCATTGCCATTACAACCAGTACCACCACCACCTCCATCATTATCATCGTTATCATCATCACCATCGACATTATCATTACCTTCACTTCTTTCAACTGACCCTTTTATGTCATCGATACCATTTCCTATTACACTAATACGTGGTGATAAACTTCAAACGGTTAACCTTCAGTTACAGTTAACTTCAAATGAAACTGGTACGACTTTAAACTTTTTTTCCTTTTTTTTTGCATATTAAATCTATCAAATGGTTTAACTCATAATGTACAGTATCCTAAACATAAAGTATTCTAATCATACAGTATAGTTGTAATAATTGTGTTCTTATTTTACGTTTACATTACATGTATATGCGCTAAAATTACATATTTATAAATTTTAATCGTTTTTCGTATTGCTATTTTAATCAAATAAATTTCCTGTGTACGTTAAAATAGATATTATAGATAGTAGAAGTACTGTAATCATTATCGTAATATGCTTTGTCAGAACATTCGAGTAAATCATAAAATGGAACCATACACATGTATATAATCTACGTATGTGTATGTATATGTCTGTGTGTGTGTTGTTTGTCTGTAAAGTTTCTACATGTTTATATTTTTCATTAACTACGCGAGGAAAATAATTTTGACCTATTTGACGTCCTTTAAAAATTATTATCACGTAATGATAATTTTTTAAACGATTTTGATAACATTAACTATCAATGAAGTAAGAACTGATAACGATGAATATCAATGGTGTATAAGAAATGAAGATTTTCTTTTTTTTTTTGATCCGAATATTTGAATTATATGAAAATTGATTGAAAGCAAAATAAATTTTACATAATTTTATCATTCCTTTACAGTGATAAAAGATATCTTATCAAATAGAGAACATTGTGACAATGTTTTATTACTACAAATCTCATATGTTGGACGACATTTTCATGTAGTATTTTGTTCAGCACCAAATGGTTTCAATAGTGGTGATCGATTTAATGTTAGTTACTTGTTACAATTCTTATTAACTTTTAAATAATCTTAAATTAAATTTAAAGCTTTAACCTTTAAATGACCTTTCATTCTTAGCTTCAATGTGTTTTTTAGTCTAAAGATGGTTTTGGCTATGTGTTATAACACTGATGCTAATATATTAAATAATCTTAGATGCCACCAAAATGGCAATCGT
>NW_018108263.1:152356-162625 GCF_000183805.2 Loa loa
ATTATTATTACTACTATTATTATCATTATTATTATTATTGTTATTATTATTATTAGTAGTAGTAGTAGTATTATCATTGCCATTATCATTATTTCCAGAAATAATAATGATGATGATAATAAGGAGATAAAGAAAGCAGGAATGGTATTAATTTAGGAACAAGTTATAAAATCAACTTATGACTTCCTTTTTTCCTCGACTTCAAGTATCAATTTAGGCCAATTCCAAGTATCTATTTAGATTCTATTTGAAGTACCAATATTACATTCAAACAAAATCCACATGACACACAAACTAGCATAGTATGTACACATACTACTTATCTAATAGTTCCATTTCATAGTAACTATAAAATTTTAAAGTAACACTTAGTGTATCTAATAAATTGACATTAAATTTTACCATCAATACAAGTATCTGAACAAATTTTACAATTGATGAATTTGATATTCATTAATTATTATATTTTATATAACAATCGATTGCAAAACTTAAAATTTTAAATTTCTAATTTCGAACTTTTATAAAATTTTATAAAAAGGGAACATAAAGATGATATTGGAAAGAAAAAAACAAAAAGGCTATATTGATTATTGTAAGATATTGAGATTTTAAATTTTCAATTTTAAACTTTTACAAAATTTTATAAAAAGAAAAAACGAAAACAAACAACTAAAATGAGCGAATTATGCATCAAATTATAGCAAAAGTAGATTAAATTCTTAACTGTACTTATCTTACTATTAAAATGCTATGAGGATGAGATGACCAAATGACCTTTCTCTACTATTTCAATAAATATTGGTGAACTTGACGTGTTTTGAAGTATGCAAATTATTTAAATGCTAATTTATAGTGATATGGGTAAAAAGAAATATAGCTGGTAGGACATATCAATACGACAAATTTGAATTTATTAACATATATCATTATTCTTGTAATACGATTATTCCGGATTTTATTACGATACTAATAATTATTCCGGATCATATTAAGATACAACTATACTCTGCATACAATTTTTCCGGATTTTATCAAATTCATCAATCTGTAACATTCTTATTTTTATATTATAATAAAATGAATAATTAGCAAAATTCAACAGAACGATGTTATAAAAGTAAATAAACAGCAAAATAAAAGTTTTTTTTTTTTTTTTTAAATTTATAGAACACATTGGCGGCTATAAATGTGATCGTTGTGGTAAAATGTTTACTTATGCATACTATCGCGAGAAACATCTCAAATATACCAGATGTGTTGACCGAGGTGATCGTAAATTTCGGTGTTCCATTTGTCCACGGTATTAAAAATTTACTTATTTTCAATTTAAAATTTTACTCATATTAAATTTTTTGCATCATTTGAAAATAAAAATTTATTTTAATTACTTGATAAAAATTTTAATAATCTAATTTTTTTTTCGCATAATTTCTTTTCTTTTTATTATTTATATTTAAATTTAAAAGATAATAAATGATAACGATTAGATTTCAAAATGACTGAATTATAAAATAGATCATTCGAGAAGCGTGATCGTTTGAGGATTCACGTATTACATGTGCATGAGAATCATCGACCTCACGTATGTTCTACGTGTGGTAAATCATTTTCTCAATCATCAAGTCTTAATAAAGTATGATTTATTATTTTAATAATTAATTTAATTTTGTATTGCAACAGGCATTAAGTAATTTGTTTTGTTTAATTAATGACATATTTCTGAAAGGGCTAATATGTTAAGTTAAATATTGTTCAAATTATATTTTGCAAAATTTAATTATAACACCACTTCAATCGATTAATTTGAAATAAATCAAAAGCTTAAAGTTTTAAATTTACAAAACTATTAACATTCCTAATCAATTAATAAATTAGAAATAAATACGAAAAGTATTATTGTAAGTTATACTTTAAAAAAGTTAACTGTAGGAAGTATTAATTTAAATTTCCGGAAAACTTTTCAGATTACTTTTATTTTTAGCATTTTCGTGTGCATTCCGGTGAACGACCGTACAAATGTATTTTTTGCAGTAAAAGTTTTACGGCAAGTAGTATCCTCCGTACACATATACGACAACATAGTGGTGAAAAACCATTTCAGGTAAGTGCAGCAACCTTTCTTCTTGAATCATATCATATTGTGATAAAATTAAAAACGTATTCTAACTTCTACTAAGTTGACATACAATAATGATAGATTGAATTATGCAAAAATTTTTAAAAAATAAGATTGATTTTGGGTTTTTATCATTTTATTTATTTATTAATTGACTGATTAATTAATTAATTAATGCTACCATTATTTTATGGCTGATTGTTCCTTGCAATAACTATGCATCTAATGACAATAATATGATTATCAGTCTATATATGAATTATTAATATTATTTGATTAATAAAATTTATAATTGTTTTATGATTGTTTGCTTCTTAGAATAAATATGCATTTAATGATAATAATATAATTACCTGCAAATATATATATATATATATATATATACTAATAATTGGTTTTGATATTAATCAATAAATTTTCATTATCTTATCATATTCCTAATAAATAATTATAGTGTGCTAATTGTGGTAAATCATTTGCATCGCATGCAGCGCATGATAGTCACGTACGTCGAACTCATCAACAACAAGAACAATATCAACAACAACATCAACAACAACAACAACAACAACAATATCAACAACAACAATCACCACCACCACAACAACAACAACAACAACAACAACAACAACAGCGATGTAGCATTTATCGTTGTCAAATGTGTCAAAAACATTCGAGCATGAATTACAACTTAAATTTCATCAACATTGTGTTCACTCAATAACTCTTCCATGAAATTAAATTTAAATTTTCATTACTGTTATTTTTTAGGAGAAAAAAAATTTACAGATGACATATCATTATTATATGTTAACAATTCTTTCTTTCTATAAAATGTATCAAAATGATAAATGATATGAATGAAAAAAAAAAAACATTAAAATAATAATTAAATGAATTTTTATTTTTATTTTTTAAAATTTTTTAATTGAATAATATCATAAATGTTGTATACATAGTTTATAAATATCATGTGGATATATCATCTGCCAAAGATTAATCACTTCTTGTTGTAATTCTATTGATAACAATGCTATTCTATTATCAAAACATTTTTCAATTTTAATCAATCGAACATTCATATTTTCTTGTAATTTTATTATTTTGAAAAGAATTTTTTTAGCTTTGATAGTACCATTAATACTTCGAAATCTTTGCATAAGTATTTCACCGAGTTTTTTTTCATATTCAATTTCTTGATTAATAAATTTATTGGTTGATTCCTGAAATATATTAACATATTGCAAATTATATTTAATGCTAGACAATATTTTCCCTTTCCTCTCCTTCTCTCTCTCTCTTCCTACTATCAAATTTTGTTTGTTTTTAATTAACAAATAGATAAATTCATTTTTCTTTAATTGACCATAAACTATTATAAATTTTACCTACTATTCCGTTTACTAATTTATTTAATTATAATTAATAAATAAGCAAAATTTCTCAGTAAAAATTTTAAATTTTTAATTTTTCTTTTTTTTTTTTATTTCCACTACCAATAAAGTTTCATTTTGTTATTTTGCTTATTGTTATAATAATTTTGCTGTTTATTTATTATGCATTAATGACTAATTAATGCTATCCATTTGACAGTAATTACTTGTTTTGCTAATTATAGCCAAAAATTTTGCACTTTTCATACAGTTTAATTAAAGCTACAATTACCTTTGTTTTATTTTAATTATAAAACAGAAATGAAATTAAACAAAAATAAAATTACCAATCAATAACTAACCAAAATTTGATATTTTTTAGCCCATTCTTTCATCAAATTATAAAATTCATGTCTTGATGCATACATTCTTTGATCATACAAATTACAATAATCTTCTGTTCCATTTTGTAATAATTCTTGCAGAAATGGTGGAAACTAATCTTCACATTTTGATGACAACAAAGGACGTACCGTAACAAATAGTATCAATACCATTAATTCCATATCTTAATTCAGTATTCATTTTCTTTTCATTCTTATTTTAATTCTATAAAACAAAAAAAAAATGACAAAAACTAAAAGAAAAAATGAAAAAATTATCGTACCAAACAAATTATTCCGTTAATTAATAAAAGTTAATGATTTTATTTGATAAGTAATCAACAAAAATAAATAATTTTATAGTTTATACTAAGCTTCATTTTTTTTCTTCTTTTTTATCAAAATTATATTAATAAACATTTTGTTTTTTTTTTTTGTTAAAAAAACATTTTGTAAGTAAACCAGTGAAAACTATGCAAAATTTCAAAATAATTTCATCAATTCTCCAAAAAATTTTTCCTTAAAATTATTTTATTATTATCTTTTTTTCTCTTCCTCTCTTTCTCCTCATCCTCATAAAAGATAATATCAAAAAAAGAAAACGTATCAAAAGTAATGATTTCAACATTTAGTACTTATAAAACTATAAATGAACCAGAATATTGTTACCTTTTATACTCTCTGCTTAACTACCTGTTCATATTTCATTTTAAAAAATTCAATTAAAATTGAAAGGGAGAAAAATTCAAATATTATAACCAAAAAAAAGAGCAAAAAAGGAGTATTACTTGTTATTACAGGTAATTTGATGGAGGATTATTGAGTTTATCTGTCTAATTTTAGGTTTAAATGGTTCCAATTTTAATTTGTTCATTTTTATGTTTCAAAATGTTGTTGAAATTGAAAAGATTTTAATTATTTGCATCCACTATTTCTAGCATTAATCGCTTTTTTGAAATAAAAGTACCAATCAGTAATCATTAATCATTTTTTGGTACATTAATCGTTATCAGGATAAAAAATTTTTTTATTTCAAACTGATAAAATTTTTTATCACAAATAGAATATAAAATCATCCAAACGAGTAGTTTAGAATTAAAAAATTGGCTATTTTTTTCTCAATTTTTATTATTTGTGTTTTTTAGTTGCCAATAAATTGTTGTAATTATAAGTTGATTTTTGAAAATTTTAAAAGTGTATTTTAAAAATAAAAAAAGAATTCGTCAATAGGAATGTAAACGAAATTCTACAAACGTTCGATATTTGTTGAATTCAAAGTCGATTTTTCAATATTCAATATTCAACAACTATTTCAAATTATTTTAGAATTGATCAAAGAATAATTGTATAAATAAAATTTGTTTATGCAAAATTTGTTAAATTCAGCAATATATTTAGCAATAAAATTATTCAGCAATGATAAAAATTACTGTTTACAATTTCTTTTGTAAATCAAATATGAAATGAATTTTTTTTTTTTTTTTGAAAAAAATAAAGCCAACTAAAAAGTTCAAAAATTAATTTATAAGCAAATAATGAATGCAATATTAAAATAGTGCAATCAAATAAAACTTGCATATTAGACGAAATATTTAAAATTTTTTATCACAAAATCCGACAAAAACGATAACAAAATTCCATTGCTTATTATAATTGTCACAGAAATGTCAGTAACACAGTATATAATAGAAGCAAAAATAATTTTAATATAATCGATTTTTAGATGAAAAATTATCTGAGAAATCAAATTAATCATTACCTTCATTCAGTCTATTTGTTATGAATTAATTCTTTGATTAAATTTTTGATCAGATTATAGAAATGTTTAGGGAAACTATTGAGATATTGTGATGGAAGTGAAAGACGGTTGACAATTTGGTCAAACAGAATTAAGTACCAATCAAGTTGTTATCCCAAAATTTCAAGATCCAAGTAAAACATTAGCAACTAAAGGAAGAAAAGCTGATGGTGTAAGTATTTTATTTTTGATATTAAAGGTTAGATGAGGAATTGTTGAAGGTGAAAATAAGTCATACCATGCTATAATTTCACTCCTGAAGTATGACAATAAACATTATGTTAGCATGCTTTCAGTTTAAAGAAATATAAATAAAATCAATACTTTGGTAAGGAGACTGAAAATTAGAACTTACTAGAACTCAGTACTTATCTTAATTTGCAAATATATTTTAAATTCATCCTAATGGATTAATGGATTAATCACTGATAAAAAGTAGCTAAACAAGTTAAAAGTGAGACTGAAGATGGTTGTCCTATATACACATTAATTATATGACCTGGATTGGTGGACAGGTCAGTTGATTTGATGTCGTGTTTACTTCCAAATACCATTTATTGTTTAGTGTTTATGCAAAAAAAGCGGTACTATTCAGAAATCATATCACTTATCATATGATAGGAAGTTAACTTTCACTCAACTCTATGATAACAATTACCTTCAGATGACATTCAAAAACCTTGTGACAATGTCACTAGATCATATTTTGACCAAATAATGAGTGAGAATATATGATCAAGAAAGTAAAAGATGAGGAATTATGGATGTTAAGAAAGCAGGGGAAATGGAAAGGTGAATGGTAAATTCGAAATTGATGGAAAAGAAAAGAAAGGTGAATAGAAGAAGCAGAAATAGGGAAATGGTAGAAGAAAATCAATTGTAAAACGGAATCACAGAATACTGATAATGTTTATGATAAATAACACCATTTTATCATTAACAGTTGTCGAAAAACGAATCATTAAATAAAAATCATAAATTAATTGATAAGAAATGATTAGAGATTTAACTCGTCCAAACTGTTTTGATATTTTGGAAGTATTGCAGAAAAGATTTAGCTTTATTGATATCAATTAATTTAATTGGAGTTGTTGTTTCTTAGCTTCATAATTTTCCTTTTCTAATATACATGTTGTTTGTTTTCTTCCGCACTTATTGCTTTAATTATAAGACCAATAAAAGAGACCTTATTGTCATCCTTGTATATCCATTTGTTATCAGTTCATCAGCACTTCTCTCAACCAATCAATCAATCACATATACCGCTCAAAATCATGCATTTTTTTTTCGGATATCAGATGAAATTCGATTTTAGACAGAATTATTGCGCCCTGTCATCTTTGTTCTTTGTAATATAATTTTAGTTGTTTATAATAAAGTGAATTTATATCTGATTTGCATGTTTGCAGTGACTGATGATAGTTTGTCATCTGCATCAGATGACCATGACCGCTTGCACTTTTTCGAACAAAATTTCTGCTTATAACAGATGTTGACACAATGTATAAGTCAACATTAATAAAAGAAGAATGGCTCAAATTTGGATCATTGAATTATTTTGCTAACATACAAACATATCAAGCAATTTTACAGGACAATGGTCATTACTGTATGGTATGTGTCATTCCTATATTTAATTGCAATTTTATCTGATATCCTTGATGGAACAGAAAAAGTGCCAGGTAACAACGTGACAAGTATACCAGATGGTGCCAGGTATCAAAAACTGCAAGGTATATTCATTTTTTATCTAATTTAGAATTAATTAATATTTATTTACTCATAAAATCTAGAATTTCTGGTACTGGACAGTGAAGTTGTAAATATGGTGAATGAACTTCGACAATATGATAGCAATAAGCTTGATGATGAACAAATAATTCTGGATTATCAGGAACATATGACAAGTCTTGGTTCCGGTGATAAGGCCAAAAGAAGGTATCACTAAAATGATAATTTAGCAAGAAATTTTTCAAAGAAAAAAAAAACCAGGCGAAGAAGTGTAAAAGAACACTTCTTCACTTTAAATATCTTGAATATTAGTTTTAATAAATTTCATCATTAATTATGAAAAGTAATAATGAATGCTACTAATTACAACTCTTTAATACTATTTGATTTACTGTTTTTTTATTATTATTAATTTCCATTATGTTTGTTAGTTTTGATTAATGATGAAATCCTCTATGGGATAATAATTTATGATAGCAATATGTATATATCTTCCCTCTTCAACTTCTCAACTAATTATGGACATTATTTTTAGGAGAGTTTAAATATCTAAAAAAAAAATATCCCTGATATAATTGCTTAAATAAGGATAAATAACGTTTACAGATAGCTTAGCTAATTAAAACTTTGATAATGGTCATTTTTCTTTTCAGACTATTCAAATGGATAGATCCAAATGCATTGAAGAGGAATACATTCAGGAAATGGATTGCTCTAAGTGATGAATACCAACCAGAAGTTGGTATTGAAGAGAAAAATACTCCAAAGGTATTAATTTTACTCTTTTTCAATTTTAGCTATTTACATGAACTTTTTCCATTTAATCAAAATATTGGAAAAAGAGAGGGAAAAATAAATTTATTAAAATTTAAAAAATATATAAGCATACAATTTAAATGACATTTTTTTGTAAAGTTTGATGATAATAAATTGGATTTTATTATAAATTCTATAATTGATTGCTTTCAAAATGATATTTCCAGAAGAAAAAAGCCATTGATGATTATCTTGATGCAATCCTTAACACTACAGTATGGAAAAGTCTTTATCAGTTTCTGCTAAGAAAAGGTCAAATATATTTAAAGTTCAGCAAAGTATCATTCATCTGTTTTATTTTCACTCATCAACAAATAAAACCAGTCTTCGAAATTTGAAATTTTACAATTTGTATTCTACAAACTCAAAGAATCACTATGACGCACTAAATACACTTTTAAATTTCGAATAAATTTTTTAATATGGAAAGTAATGGAATGATAATTACGAAGATTTATTTATTTCAAGGTTATCCATATTCAAACAACATGCGAACATTCCGTGCTTGGATTAAACAATTATGGTTTGAGGGATATTCACGGAAACAAGGTTTCATTGATTCATCCGGATTTGAGCATGTTTTTATGGGAGAGGTATTTATTATTAATTATCAATCTTACATTAAAATTTAGCTTTTGAAATTGGATAAGTTTAAAAACTTCTTATCAACACAATCTCATCATTTGTTACTTTTTGTAATACGTTTTTCATTGATAACATCAAGTTTAGTTATCCATCAAATACTGGAAAGAGAATTTCATCATCAATATTCAAATTATTCTATTGAATCCTTCCTAATCCGGCTGATTATCATTATACGGACCACATGTTTTCTTCTTTCTGTTTCCAGAAAAATTTTTAGCAGTAATTTTAAAATTCAGCACAAAAATGACGAAGTGATTGGAATGCATTCATGGCTGAGATTTTATTTACTAGAGCGGAATGATTCAGAACAATTTAATTATCATGGATATACCCTTAAACGATTTGTTAGTTGCACCACTTATTTGGATAATACGCGGAAAAGGTGGTGCTGATAATGAAGGAGAACTTGTTACTTGATAATAAAGACATTTGACTTGATAAGATAGATTGATACCAAATATATGTATCAGTATTGTCTTATCAAGTCAGATTATTTTTTCACTTTTTTTTCTGTCGAAATTAGTTCCAAAAACGTGTTTATCAAATTAATTAAGAAATTGATTATTCATTTACATATATAAAATTGAACTTTAAATGTAATTACTTTAGTAAAAACAGATCAGTTAGATGCTTCTCCTTTGATCGTTGAGCTTCAAGTAAATGCTGTGTTAATAGGGGCAATGATTAATTGAATTAATTCAAAAAATGATTGAAATTCTTTTCTTTTCAGAATATCTTGGCTGTAGTACAATTCAATTGGGGCAAATATCTTAAGCGGACTGGTTCATTTTTCTTAGGCACAAGTCCAGAATTTGATTTAGCACTTTATACTCTGTGTTTTATCACACGGCGATCAAATAATATTTGCAAGGTAAGTTTAGTAATTTAGGAAATTCTTTATATAATTTTAATCCTTTTAAATAATTAGCATTGTTAAGTGATTTGTGACAAATATTTAACCAATGAATTGCGACATTATTTGAGGTTTTATTGATCGATTAAATTAAAGTTTGACATCATTTTTAGTTCCAACTGAACGAATGTCCATTCTTCATCACTAGTTACAGTTTAATGCAGAAGGGCAAAAATTTTGTTGGATCAGTTTATCCAATTCCTGGGCCATTTACTGACAAATGCCGACGGTATAATAGTTGAATACGATAAAAGAGAAAATAAATCAAAAGTCTAGACTATGCTAATATTCCGATGTTAAACCTTTTTTTTCCAAAAGTAGTTTAATTAGCCATATTTTGAATATTTCCGATGATAATTAATCTGATTGTTAAAAATGATACTAATTGAATGTGTTGAATTCAACCTGAAATTTTGAAGCTAATTAAGATCACAGTGCTATCTGAATGGTAATTATTTGAATTATTGGATCATAGTATGTTCTGTTAAATG
>NW_018108263.1:163136-165342 GCF_000183805.2 Loa loa
ATAATTTTAATCCTTTTAAATAATTAGCATTGTTAAGTGATTTGTGACAAATATTTAACCAATGAATTGCGACATTATTTGAGGTTTTATTGATCGATTAAATTAAAGTTTGACATCATTTTTAGTTCCAACTGAACGAATGTCCATTCTTCATCACCAGTTACAGTTTAATGCAGAAGGGCAAAAATTTTGTTGGATCAGTTTATCCAATTCCTGGGCCATTTACTGACAAATGCCGACGGTATAATAGTTGAATACGATAAAAGAGAAAATAAATCAAAAGTCTAGACTATGCTAATATTCCGATGTTAAACCTTTTTTTTCCAAAAGTAGTTTAATTAGCCATATTTTGAATATTTCCGATGATAATTAATCTGATTGTTAAAAATGATACTAATTGAATGTGTTGAATTCAACCTGAAATTTTGAAGCTAATTAAGATCACAGTGCTATCTGAATGGTAATTATTTGAATTATTGGATCATAGTATGTTCTGTTAAATGCAATGGTATTATTTTAAGTTATCTTTAATGTGTATAGCACCAAAAAAATTCCATCAATTTTGTTTTAATAAATTCCAGTATTAAATATCCAAACATTTATTGGATAAAAACAAAACGAAATACTTGAAATGATCAAAGAAAAAACTTTCATTGTATCAAATTGATATACTGTAATCTTTGATTTCATATTGATAATGAATTACTAGAAATGTTTAAATTTCAATAAAATTTCTAGTAATCCACAATTTTCTTTTCTTTTACCCATTAACCATTCATAAATTATTACTTTAATCTAAAAGTCTAAGAATGGTTTAAATAATTGGTTTATTTTTGGGTATGTCTATTAGACAGATTTTGTTGGTAATAGCCAGATTTATGCAATCTGGCTGGCAGTTAACTATCCCGCTTTTTTTTTTTTTTGTGGAGGGAAAAGATAACAAAAAAAAAGAAACGATAACCTGCGGACGGAAATATTTCCATGTCACCTTCGGCATAGGAATTATTTGCTTAAAAGAATTCAACAGCCGTACTTAGTGAATTCAATGATAGTATACTTACTGGTGAAGAAGTCCATTTGTGGTCCAGAAGTCCATTCTTGTCACATTGGCGCATTCATCCCACAATAAGCATTTTGTTATTCCAACCAGCAATACACTCTATCAATTTATTTTTAATCATTTTTCTGTAATTTGTTTTAAATAATTATAAAATTTGCGATATAAGAATCTATGAAAAATACCTCGCTGATATTCGACGTCATTGATCGTCGCTTTAGAAACCATAGTGACATCTATCTACCTTTGCAGGCACATCCTCAACTTCAAGTATCTTTTCTAATATTATGGGCAGCATGCTCACATAAGTATGCGTACTCAGTAGTATAGAGAATGGCTATTCTAGGCATTATAGGATTATATATAAATATGTCCCAGAAGCTTCGGAGTTCATCGAGATATCAAAAGTGTACTTTATGAATGACTAGTGTTAAGCAGGTAAACTTTCCATGATATTGTCATATCTTATCAATGAGTTTCTGAATCTTGCTCACTTAACTGTTTTTTTCTTTTTTTTAACTCGAAAAAATCAAGGAAGGAACCGAATACCAGAATCAGCTAATTTATTTATGACCAAAAATATCGATACATATGCAAAATTAGGCAGCAATCTTGGCTTAGATTAAATTAACGGATGACTATAGGGTACAGGTAAGAATATAAAAAAAAAATGCGATAAAAAAAAATATCTAGTAATGAATTGATAAAAAATTGTACTGAGCATGTACCTTTTCTTGCATGTCATTTATCAGTCCTATTCTCTTAACTTTGTCAAATTTAATTTTCTAATAGCATACTAATAGGATTCTTATCAATCGTGTACTAATGTAGCATGAATGCTATCAGTCCTGGACTGATATAGCATGTATCCTATAAGTCCTATACTGATATGACATGCGTGACATCAGTTCTGTATTGATATAGCATGAATCCTACTAGCCCTGTACTGATGAAAATGTTTAATAGTAAAGTGATTCTTGGCCTGTTTATTCTTACGTTAAAAAAAATGATTAATAATATTCTTAATGCATTTGATTAATCTTTTTGAAATATTTCATTTTGTTTTTGAAATTTCAACACAAAAAATAAGCACACTTCCTCTGTCTGTTTTCGCTTTCACCTGTCTTTTTTTCCTTTTTCTTTTCTATT
>NW_018108263.1:165848-169871 GCF_000183805.2 Loa loa
ACTGAGCATGTACCTTTTCTTGCATGTCATTTATCAGTCCTATTCTCTTAACTTTGTCAAATTTAATTTTCTAATAGCATACTAATAGGATTCTTATCAATCGTGTACTAATGTAGCATGAATGCTATCAGTCCTGGACTGATATAGCATGTATCCTATAAGTCCTATACTGATATGACATGCGTGACATCAGTTCTGTATTGATATAGCATGAATCCTACTAGCCCTGTACTGATGAAAATGTTTAATAGTAAAGTGATTCTTGGCCTGTTTATTCTTACGTTAAAAAAAAATGATTAATAATATTCTTAATGCATTTGATTAATCTTTTTGAAATATTTCATTTTGTTTTTGAAATTTCAACACAAAAAATAAGCACACTTCCTCTGTCTGTTTTCGCTTTCACCTGTCTTTTTTTTCCTTTTTTCTTTTCTATTATAAAATTATATGAGAGAACATATACGAGGTACAGTTGCGCCAGGCTGCGACAATGTCGCAACTCAGTAATATGTCCGGATAATATACTTCATTCAAATTATTACATGGGAACATTTGTTAAACTTTCACCAAAATGCTTTTTGATCATTTAAATTGTAGCTAATGACTTTTTTCTGAACACATTAAACCATAAAGTTGTTTGAACAATAGATAGAACAATTTTCAAGATAATCAATGATATCGTTCGTATTACTTCTCCGCTGATATATGAACACATTTCCTGCTGTTTTTCCTGATCATTATAAATTTTACAATTTGATATTTACAATTTAATGTAAAATCTAAGGCAATGCATAGAAGAGAAAAGCTCAGGAAGCGGAAGTAAAGTGAAATTAGATGAAATTCAAATGAAAAACTTGCGCAAGCATCGCTTATTGCTTATTGCTTGATTCGATCTTCATGGTATCCTTTCGAAATTGGATTGTAATGGTGGGTAGTTTAATCTGTAGTAGTTCGAAATTTTTCATTTTTCAAAAATTAATGCACGATGCACTTTTAGAAATATACATACAATACATACACACATACATATACACATGCAAAAGCAGGTATATATCGATAGATGTGTATCAGTAGAAACGGAATGATGATGATATAGGTTGATATAATCCGTCAAAATAACGTGAAGAAGCGAAAAGTGTTATTGAAGTGTGAGAATGAAGAGCGTGAATTTGGCTGATGTTTTGAAATGTGATCATTTTAAATCACTTTAATCATTATGTATGAAAAAGTTGAACTCTCTAGTTCCAATCTAAGATTTATGAATTTTACTTAATTTCTATTTAACTTACCTATTAGACCATTTTCATTTTAAAACTCAAATCGTTGTGGCCACAGTAAATACTACCATTCTCAGATATTCCCATTCAGACAATTCTTTTTGCATCATCACTGGTCATTTTGAATAAACCGTAATATTCCCAATTAAACTCTCCGGCATTCCGATGCAACGAATTACTTGAACGGAACAATCGTTTGTCATATTCTAGTTATCGTTATCGAAAACTCTCCACGACATGGATAGCGGTAAATAACAATGTCACAGTACTGGGTGAGGATAATTCAAGATTTAAGTTCAATTCCAATCTTCTGCTTCCTCGAAAACCAATCTGAATTACCTGGGAATGTTGAAGTTTTTAAACTATCAGAGTTCTTTTGATATTTCGCTAAGAATAAAGAAATAAAAAAACTATCACCAGGCATTGGTATAATTGCGATATTTTCCAATCATTATCAAGATTGGCCATTGAGATTTTCGCAAGATTTTCGCTTGTCAACATCAGTCACATCATTTTCATGGTTACCATCGTTTACCTTACAATTTCATGCATTGTACATTTTGCGCTCTTCATTCCAATGGATATGTAGAGTTGCAGGAATATGCAAAACAGCAAGTGAAACATTGTCATAAAATCATTCTTCCTTGTGTGATTCCATGGGAATATGGATCCAACAAACAACCCAGTCAAAAAGGTACCGCTGATTTTGGTACCATTTTGAAATGACAGTAGGTTTTGTTTTAATTTCATAATTTCACAAATTCTAAAAATTTAATTACACACACTTTTTAAAAGATCAAACTGTGATTAACCATCACCGCAATCAGTTTAAACTGAAGCATTTCTCTTTGAAATTTTGATATCTGTTGATATGACAATAATAAGTAGACCTGTGTGGTATGAATGCTTATTAATAGTTTGCAAAAATTTGCCCTTTACCCTTTGTTCTGGGAAAAAATAATAGGTACTTACCTGTTACAGAGCGACCTTTCTACTCTTTGAAAACTTCCCCATCATTTTGTCTAGTTTCACTTTGAGTTGATCACTTTATTTTATGTTTAAGCACTTCAAACTCACTTCCAATATTTATTTAACACCATTAAATGACTTTGAGTAATTGTTTCAGGCGGAATTTTCAATTTGCCACGACGATGCTTCGAGATTTCATGAATATTAAACCAGTTTAAATTTACTATACTATCATTAATGACAAGTCATCAATAATCTCAAATATAAATGATCCCACTCACTAATTTCCTCTTCCTTTCGAAGAAGAATGCCAAAATTCCTTCAACATTTCATTTTTTCAATTACTATTTTTTATAAGAAGCTTAGTTATAAATGATAAGTGTACTTATGTGATCCAAAATTTTCAGACAAGACCAATCAAAAGTTGAAGGTTTCCTAATTAGTGAAATTTATTTCCTACGAATGCTTTTATAATTCATATCACTCAAAATAAAAATCGTATCATCAAATATGATGGCTTAATTAGCATCGATAATATTAAACCCTGTCGGGAAAGCTAATCTGTTGAATTCGTTTTTCAGCGATATAGATTTTTTCGAGATGTAATATTGTTTTCTTGCACAATATTACTAGTTGACAATAAAAAGGATGTAAAAAATATATATTATGCGGTGAATTAGTAAGCAGTGATGAGTTATACAATAAGCAAGTGATATGATCAGCTGATAAATTCCTTGTCGTTTGCATTCGATAATAATTTGACTATCGATTAGTTGACAGGATTGGGAATATGTTATAGGAAATGTATTTAGCGAATAGAAAGAGAATATCGTAATTTGTTGTCCAATGATGGTGGATACGTGAAAATATCATTGTTTGTGGTTCAGTCGTGAAGAATAAGCGAAGAGGATCTATTTTGTCTGCTTGCTTGTTAGAAACTGAATTGTTTTTTTTTTTTTTCCTATATATAAGGATCGGAAAGAGTTTTATAAGATCCATCTGGGTTATCATGAAGGTATGGGTTAGCCTTTTATTGTCCATTGTATAAGTACAATTGGATGTTATTGTTCATGATGTGGATACTGAAATGACTTTGTGTTATGCTACCCATTGTTAGCTATATTCTCTTCATTAATTTAATTTTACTTACAAGATTTCGTCACCCTGTCTGTCAGATATTATGGAAATTTCATTTGAATATAGCTTTGCAACGTTGAACAGGTGATGGTAAGTACTAAACTGATTGGTTGATTGATTAATTAATCAATTGATTGTTTGATTGAATAATGCGAAATATTACTGTTTATTTAATTAATTTACAAATTAAATGAAATACAAGGTGATAGTATTCAGAAATGCAATACTGTAAACGACTGAGATCTCCTGATCGGATAACTCAAACAAATATATATGTAATTGATTTGTTCAGGACAAATTAACGACTCATTCAGCAACACTATTTTCAACAGATTCTACGAACGAATTATGCTTTAAAAATTAAATTTAAATTGCAATGAATTCATTGTTATACGAATTCTACGAGGAAAACCTACATTTTAGGAAGGTGAAAAGAAGAAAGACATCAATAAAATTGTTGATGATCAGACCAGTGGAAGTATATTGAAGATTTGGTCATTAGCAGCAAGTTCTCATGCTAGAAATGGTCAACTATTTGGTAAGTTCTGAGATTAATCTGATAACGGGGGAAACTGGGAAGTAGAAAGAACAGAATGGTAGAGAGAGAGAGAGAGAGAGAGAGAGAGAGAGAGAGAGAGAG
>NW_018108263.1:169974-200593 GCF_000183805.2 Loa loa
AGAGAGAGAGAGAGAGAGAGGAATTAATTTTTTTTAATCCTATAAAAAGTTATTAAATTAGTTTGCTTTGTATAGTTACCATTTCGTGCTTTTTTTTTTCGGCCATTCCATCTTAATTTTAACTTTTGTTTTTTTTCCAATCACTTTCAGTTCTTCATTTGCATTTTTACAATTTTTCGTTCTTCTTTTTTTCTTGCATTTCTTAATTTTACTTGGATTCTTTTTTCTTTTCATAAATTTCATAGCGTTTTATTGTGCACTAACATTTTGTTGAATAATCTTTTTGTTTGATTTGGTATAATATCCTTGATATGATATCCTTAACTTAGTACAGTATCTTTGATTGGTATAGTATCGTTGACGTGATACAATATCCCTGATGTGGTCCAGTATCGTTAATGCAATATAAAATCCTTGATGCGACACAGTGTCCTCGAAGTGATACAATTTTATGAGAATATTTGAGATCAAAAAGGAATCATACGATAATATGTTTAAAAATAAAAGTGGTACGATCTAACCAAATTCAGATGAAAATTTCAGATCAATTACAGTTAGTAAAAATCATCCATATCGCGTATGTAAAGTTTTTTTTAATTTTGAGATTTTTTTTAAATGGAAATAGATGCCAATTGACAATGCATATTTTTTGATAAATAATTCCTACTCTTAAATTAATTATAAATTAAAATGATATAAATACTGTAAGTTATTTGTAGAAGATGACAGATAACGGAACAGTTGTCGGTTGGTGCTCAATTCGAAATATTCAACAAACAACAATTGCAATCATTCCATATCTCCTACCAACATTATTATTTCCGATCATTTCAGTAACTGTATGTGGAAAAAAATCTCGAAAGTAAGCTTTTATTTACTGTCAACTTATCAAGATGTCTACTGCTTAGTAATTTTGAATACTGTCAACCTATTACTTAATCAAATGATATTGTTTAAGGGAAGTATGATTGATTGATTAATCGTATGATTATAATCAATGTTAAAGTTATATGAAATTCAAATGAATGAATTTTACAGTGATGAATATCCAGAAAGTGAAGAATATTCATATACATCAAAATCTGAGGAAAATCAAAGGAATAGAAGTATACAGGAGATAAGGTTAAAGTTTAACAATTGATATATGTCACCATCGCATATAACATATGATGGGGTCAAATCACAGCAATAACACATCCGACCATTTGTCCCATCAAAGTATGCCATTATTAGAAATAATCGATATTCTACAACTACTTACTTCATCTCATTTTTAACTGTCGCATGTTTAATTCAAATTTTAGACTGAACAGTGCACTTTCTAGAATCTGATCAATTACTGTATTTCAATCAGATACCTCCACCGTTCTGTCGTAGATTTAATTTAAGTTTCAAAAAATAAATATATTTCCTAGAATGTCTGCTAATTATTCTGAGAAAGATCCATTTATTAATTTTACTTCAACTAACTTTTTCTTCTCTGTTTTCTACAAAAAGTAAGAAAAGAATTTTGAAAAATGTCTCGGTAATGTTTTATTCCTATTTAATTATCTAGACCTGTGCCTATCTGAGAATCAGAGATACTCATCTACTTGTAACTATCTGAGAAAGGAAGCGGTAATCCATGGTAAATCGGTAAATCGGTAAATCCATGAGATCCATTTATTAATTTCACTTCACACCTTATCTCTTATCCAAATTAGCTAATATTTACTTAGAAAAAAAAGAAAAACTAAGTTTGGGATCGGACTATAGTAAGAAATGATTGGAAAGGAGGAAATTCGATCAATCTTTTTTGACTTTTTTCCAAGTCAAATGTTCAATGATTTAATTTGTAATTGCAATATGAAAAGATTGATGAAATATTCAAGAAATCGTGAAAAAACAATTTTGTCTCAAACTACAAAAGTAATCATAAAAGAAGCATACAGGAAAAGTGGAGCGAAAAAGAGTAATTCATATTTTAATTAAACCACTAAAATGAAATACAAATAGTGATAGCTTAAGTAAACAATTCACTTACACCTATATATCAACAGTATTGCTACCGGATCGTGGAAGTGATAACTTATCTTGTAATAATTTCTGTAATTGATTTCGGATAAACCATAGAATAAATCATGCAAATGATTTATTATTTCTGCAGTGTTATTAATTTAGATGAACTAGGGAGATTATCACAAGTTAGTAACCAATTATTATTAAATTGCCAATATCAGATTCTATTTTATACTTGCGTTTTTAAGATCATTTGAATATGAGAACCAGCGATTTTATCAAATCTGTAACGAATAATTTTAGCACGAAAAACCAACCGGTACCAACACCTGCTCCAACAGAAAAAGATGCCCAGATTCCCGAATCAGTTGTCACTGAAGAAATCTTTGTACCTATTGGGAAATCATCAAGGTAATATGTAGAGAAGTTATCGCATTTTTTGCTTTTTGAAAATCATTTTCGTTATAAATTTGTCATTTTTGAATGTTTATGAATTAAAGAAGGAAAAAAAGTGCTTTGCATATCTCATGAAATTCGCTGAAAATATCGGCAAGATATTAATTTCCAATCATAAAAGTTAAGTTCTTAGCACAAAGCGTTAACTTTCAGAGATCCCCTACCTTCAAAAGGTGTAATGACTGCAAATAGAAATAAAATAACAGCACAAACTGGAACTGGAACACCGCATACGAGAGTACCAACAGGTATACGATTTACGGAGGAGCGGCATCGATCACGTACTATCAGTATTTTCAATGAAGAAAAACCAGAGAAATGAATGTGCATTGTAATTCCATATCATGTATTATATGAAGTATCTTATTTCGAAGAAATTTAGAATGAACATATGAATAAGTAAATAATTAACGATTAACGAATTGTCTCTCAGTCTCTTTCAGCGATAGCGTTCAAATGATGATCAACCTCCGTATTCGATAATTTCCTGAAAATATCTTAGTGAACGTGATTCTGTGAAACTTCAATGTTATCTCAGCTAGTGATCCATCCTAGACCATTTTTTGATCTCTATGTCAACATATCCCATGTTTTATTCTGCCAATATTTTAGTACCTGAATTTTCGATTGTCCTTTGTAACAACTGCAACTTCAACTTCTGATGCTTTCAAATCAACGCCTAAGGATGATTGCAAACATTCAAGAGCCAACTGGAAATAGCAGATTTACCAATGTCATTTGCAAATAAATTTGAACAAATGATTATAGTCATTATTTCTGAATAAAAATAATATTAAGGATAAAGCTGGAATGAATGAACACAATAAAACGACAGATGAACAAGTGCATGAACAAATGCAAAATGGATTGAGAAATTAAGGGTTGGGATCCAGGTCTTCTGGCCCACACTTACAACAGTATTTTAGCTCGAAAATAGCACTAGGAAGAGATTGTTCTGTTTGATTGTCAGTGAAATAACTATAAAATAACCAACAGAGATGGAAATTAAGTTATTACAATGATACAGACGAAGTTCTTATTTACGATTTGGTATCGCAGTGAAACATACCTGCACTGTACCTTCGTAATCATAGTCAGTTTTTTTCTTGAGTTTTTTTTCCAGGAAACTATTTGCAGGTTGTTGTTTTACACCAACGCCAACGCCGCGCATTCCTCGATAATAACCAGCTGGATCTACGCGAAATATCTGAGGTCCCTCTTCATCATCATATGAGATTAGCAGCATAACTACAACCATTAAGCCATTAATTCTGTAGAAATCAATAACAATCGTTCCCACACTGTCATTTATTTGATGAAGCTATTGCACATTATATATTTCCAGCCAGCGCTCGCCTAGGCATCAATATATATTCCAGAAATATATAAGTAAAAATAGAAATCAGAAGCGAAGGTACAATTTCAATAGAAAAGAAGCGGTACAGTGATGTGTTATACATGGAAGTAAGATAAAATTTTCCCATTTCTTATACTATAAAAATGAATGCAACATGCTTCAAGAAACTAATTTATTTTATCTTTTTACACTAAGCATATACTTACCACAGCCCAGTGAACGTAACTCAGCATTCTGAGTGTAATATTGATTGAGATCAGCCATTCTTCTGCTAAGCTGTTCCACTGACATATTGTAACCATTTTTATATTTCCATTCAGCCGCTTCTATCTGAGCCCGCTTTACTTGGAATTTACTGTCCGCTTAAAGTAAGTGATTAAAATGAAGATAAAACGTGTAGTTATTAAAATGAAGAAGAATGCATAACTGCATTCTTAATACGATCAAAATATTTATAAAACTTCAAAACTTTGCTTAGAATACTACTCCCAAATAATGCACTTTCCAACAACAATTATGTCTGCTGAATCATTTACGAGCAATTTAATGAAGTTTCCAGGTATGTCTCTTAATCTAGGATCACTGAACATGATTCAAAACACACGTATCATGCCGACCATTGCACAACCAATCGTTGGTGTTAATTGATATAAACTTGTCACAGACTCCGCCACAATCAATTTATCCTGAAATTGGTGGATATAGCACAGCTTTATATTTTCCATGTACTAAGTGATGAAAAATACAATGAAAATGCAAGATGAAAAAGTAAAAAAGCTCATATTTCAACACTCAACTAAAAGTGCCGAAAAATGAACTCAGATGTTTTTTTTCTCACCCGATATCATACCATTGCTCAGATAGGAACATCATTATTGAATTTAATAGTAAAGCATTTCCTTTTGGAATCTTTTGTAGAAGGGATCAAATATTTTACTAATTATGAAATGTTGGATGCATAAAAACTTACAGGTACACGTTTCTGCACAGCCACAACAGCACAGCTAACACCTTTTACACCAACAGCAGTTAAATTCGTTGAATTTATCGCCTTGAAAGCATACTCTAAAATGGAAGGTAAAGAGATGAGTTTGCAGTGGGGCAAATATTTTGGAATAATAGAGCTCGTTAAGACTTTCCACAGAAATTAATTTATTAAAGACACCCAAGTTACAGAAATACCTCACCAACTTGATATACTCTTCCCTCAGGAGAGAAGATTGTAATATGACGATCAAAACCTGCACTACTTCCACGTGACATGTTCACCTCTGAAACATTGATATATGCTTATATCTTAGTGGACATGTCAATTTTTACGCAAATACCGCTGGACACCTTCTGGTCTACTAGAAATGTATGTAGAAGTTCGCACAT
Organism: Loa loa; assembly: GCF_000183805.2. Taxonomy (NCBI): domain Eukaryota; kingdom Metazoa; phylum Nematoda; class Chromadorea; order Rhabditida; family Onchocercidae; genus Loa; species Loa loa. The sequence goes on from NW_018108263.1 coordinate 175,163, forward strand.
TTGTGATCAAATCGTCTAAGAATTCACAGCTACAGTTCAAGCACAGTTCAGAGATGTAAAGTAATCCTAATCTCGTTTGCATTCTTTTACATCAAAAATATATCAAATCCACTTAAATACGAAAGTTCATAATATACAGAAGTGTTTCCAAAATTGCATCCTATCAAATAGATGTCGTTTGAGAATTGTTAAACAAGTCCTAACAAAAAACTAGAACAAACATCATTAAATAAGGGAATATGAAGTGAACAGAATCCAATGATCAATTCGTCGGAGTTTTTATAAAATTCATTAAATGTTGAATGTAATTTAGTTTTAAGCTGGTATAAATAGTAAATGCAATTTGTATACAATCAATATAAGTCAAAGACTTGACTTTCACATCATGAAACATTCCATCCAGAGATAAAATTTATTTACTCCATCAATAAATAACACTTACATAAAACTGAAGAAAATCGGAAATACAATCAATAAGAAGGGATCAAATGTGCAAATAAATAACGAGTTCAGATATGATCATTAAAATGCCTACATAGAGTTCCAGAAACAGCACATTTTCATATTATGAAATTGAAAAAATTCCTTTTCACAATTCTAGAACAGGAAATGAGAACGTTCGCAAAAGAGATCAATAATTTAGTAGACAATATTCAGTTAAAGTATTTTTGAGAGCACCACTGGAATCTATTTGTGAGTTACCGTGTAATTCATCAAAATAATGTTGAGCACGACGAGAGGCAGGCATTTTGGTACGAGATGCTTTGTTCATAATGCATAAATATGGTATATAATCAAGTATCACATCTGTAAAATAACCTTCCAAAAGTAACAATGAGATTTGTAAATTTTCTGCAATTACCATTTGAGCGACAAAGTTAACTATAAGCACAGGTCCATTGTAAATATTCACAAAAAAAAATCCATAAAATTTAAGCAATTTAAGCTTAAATTAAATTGGAAAAAATTGGTAGAAATGAGTCAGTCAAATCAAGCCAAATAAATCAAAACTGAAAGAAAAGTACTCACCGGACAAAGGGAAATACTCAATTGCAGGTAGCACAGAACGAGTAACTTTCACTGCAACGTGCATGTCATTCTTCTCCACAGTGTGCAAATCCTCCTCCTCCCTAAAATTAAAACGCGTGTAGATTAAACAAGCAACTGATTATTATTCTTTGTTAAAGAAAAAAGAACGTAATGCAAACCGATCCATCGATGAAAGAACCGCTCCTGGTTCGTACGAATGATCGTAGCGTAATATGACATTGTACGAAATGCGATGGCACTTTTTGGGCAATGTTTCAAATTCTATTTGCTCTCCATTCTTTAATCGTTTCATCAACTGCAGAAGTTTGGAAATTTGATTAATAAAATAAAATCAGACACTTTATATCTTAAGAAAAGTTTCGCAATCTCTTGTCGTGAAGTGCAACTGTTCATTAGCGCTGGAATTGCTGGATACATTCTAGGTTTCAGGAAAGCATAGTCAATGACAGATGCTGATCAGGCGAGACTAAGCAATTTTAGATAATTATATTGCAATAAGAAGACTGTCAAATTAATAATTTGATGGTTGGTATTCCAAATAATCTTTCGAAAGATTTTAAACTTGTCCGTCCTATTAAGAAGACCCTACAATGAAAGCTTACTGTACATTATATTATACTTTCCACTCGATTATATTTTATAATTAATCTACCATTCTTAAAGAACTATTGCTGTCTTCACCAGCATAAAATTGAAGCTGATTGATACATGCCCGCAAATCACCGTTATATTGCTCAGCCAGAGCAGAGCAGACATCAGAACATATACTGAGATTTAAAGCAGCACAGAGTTCCTGAAAATATTCAAATAGTTAAGTTTGTCAATGGAAAATAAAAAAAAGAGTAAGGAATGATAATGAAAATTAATTAACCAAACAAAATAACACTAAGGACGAAAAAGGATAAACGAATTTTACCGATTCCAGACAAACACACCTGAAGATGCGAAGAAACGGTTTGCATCTCTGGTCTAATTAAAGGAAATATAAGAACGGGTACTTCAAGTCCTAACTGTTTGCGAACAAGAGAAATATCTGAAATTTGCGAACAACTATAACATAGGTGCATATTTTGGCTCCACATTCTAGCAATAAGATACAAGTGAGTTACAAGCACAAAAAAAAAGAAAAAATGAAAATTAACCTTCACAAATAATAATAACTGGAATACGAGCTTCCTTGCACAGAGCTCTTAATGCCGGCCAGAATCCGTCATCGTACTTGTCATAGATTACATCACACTAAAAAGAATCATTATCATTTTTATAGCAGAGCAATTACACCAAAAAATTTGACTTTAAAAATATGAAGGAAATTGAATAAAGATTACATCGTCTACCAAGATAATGGAGTCCTCAACCATCTTTTCTTCATCCTTTCCATTTTGAAAAAACATCTGGTTTACCATTCTGGTCATTGAAAACTGAAATAATTCATCATAATTCTTCCATAAAATACTCAACTTGCAGTGACAAATACTTCCTTAATATTTCGACAAATTATGAAACAAGAAAATAAGAAACAAATCTTTTCGATTAAGAAATAAGATCGATTCAATCGAACAGCCAACACCTTGTGAGAATGTGTAGCTCCTTGCAACTTACACTTCAGTTGTAAACCATTTCTTTTTTCATTAGAAGCAATTTCTAAGACATGCATTTCATAACGCTTCGAAACTGCATAAACCTGAAATAAATATCGACAACACACTTATTTCAGCATTCCATTCATCATTATTTTCAATCGATTAATAAGAAATGTTTTTCGAAATTAAAATCCCCTAAAGATTTACTAGTGATGTTTTGCCACTACCACAGTGACCATATATAATAGCAGTATTGCATAATTGCTCTGCTTCTTCATCGGAATCAAACGAATCGAAGGAATCCGAATCACGCTTCTTCCGTCGGCTGCCTACTTTTACTTCTGCAAACGTCAAACTAATAGAATTACATACAGCATCAAAAAATCTATACATTACGAGAAAAAGTACATCAGTTGGTATCAATTTTTAAGTGAACACGGAAAACATTACTTCTCTTACGATTCTTGCTTTTTTGCAATCGTTCCTTCCACATACTAATCCAGTTACACAGTTTATGAACAGTAGGACCGTCAATAATTAATTCATTAGTCTCCACTGGCCTCAATACCTCACTCCAAGTGTTCCACTGCAATTCTTCAGTAAGCGATTTCCACCTTCCGTTTTTCGGCCATTTCTTTCTTGCACTGCAAAATAAGTTATCGACAAGTAATCAGAGTTGTAAAAACAAAAAAAAGGACAAAAAAAACAAAAAAAAAGACTATAAAAGAGCTTGAAAGAACACAAAGAATGCAGAGATAAGAGCAACCTTCTGGATCTCAACAAAATGCGTGAATCAGCGACTGCAACCTTCTGTGATTCTTTGTCTTCACTACAGCTTTTTCTCCGGAATAACACTTGGAACGTATTGTTATTGTCTGAAACCGTCTTCGGAACCTGGTGCTGACGAATTTCACAAGGCAAATCATAGTTCACGGATGCAATCTCAGCATATCCAATGTTCGAAATGGTTGGAAAAGGCGCAAAATCCATTTCATCTATCAAAACTGCAATGTAGAACTTATACAGTACTATACACATCTTGCCTCTACTGACTCCCATGTTTTTCAACTTCTGGCAGAATAAACCAAAATAACTCCAAAACATCAGCAAATACTGCGCTGTTAAGTGCGTGGAACAGTAACAATAAAAAAGGAAACTACGTGTTCCAAAATTCGAACCTGTCTTTTTTTCACGCTTTAGGATGTTGCTCATTTCTCTATTGATAAGCTGGCCATTATAAATTGAAGAACTATTCACGGCTGTTTTATTGGTTGTCATTTGCCCAGTACTTCTACCATGAACTTTTTTCTTGTAGAAAGTCAGCGAATTCCCAGGTGTACCGTTCAATCCTTGTTCGTCAAGAAGTATTACGTCATTATCCATCTCACCAATATTTTGTTGAATTTCCTGATAAAACAACATTAAGATTACTTTTATGTTTTCTTTTTTTTTACTTTCATTACTAATCGAACAAAACTCCTTAAACTACAACCGATAAATCAAAACTGCCCGCGGAGAGACATCAACAAGAGGCTAATAAAATCCATAGTTTAGCTGATGCCTACCAGACATTAAATGGAAACTGAAAAAATTAAACTAACACTGCATATTGCTGAAGCAGAGCATCGGTATCGATCAGAATTTTCTATACACATGGAGTTCGGGTAGGGACTTTCCTAAAAAATAAATGAATATTCACATATCAAGATAAATGTGTGATAATGGAATTTATCAATTTCTCACAAAAACTTTCACCCTGCCCACAAGGTAAATATTTCCAGACATTTAATTATTAAGCAAATTCTAACTCAATGCAACGACGCTGACGCATGTAGTGCCACACAATGAAAACAACAGAGATAAATCTTGAAACAAGTAGTGATCAATCTCCTCCCAAGAATTTCTTCTAGAAACACCAAAAATTCGTGCACACATTTTATCAGGTATGTACTATATGAATTAATTCGTTGAAAAGTTACATCACATAAATTTCCTTTCACTTTTCCTACAATGATCGTCTGACGACGATTCGAAGCTGGCAATTCGCTAACCGCTTTCTGCAACAATAAAGACCTCCGACGATATTCATTTCCTTTCTCCTGTTTCTCTGAAAAGGAATAAGATAACAAAATGAAACACTGCAATTTAATTAGGAGAATGAACAAAACGGAATGACAAATGACTATCTGATATTACATTATCGGTATTAGATAAGTGAAGGAATTAAAGCGGTAAACATAATATTTATAAATCATAAAGCGTTTCATAAACCATCTAATTTATTTAATTTACCTACTTGGTAATTCTTCAAAGCTTGATCTACGCGATGACTGTTTTTCTGCCAATATATTATCGGGTTGCACAACACTATCGCCAGCGATCTCTTCCTGTTGATCCCACATGAGTGCACCTTCTTTATCAACTAGATGATCACACTGGTTCGGTAGACCTTGCAGCCATTTCTCAACCCTTAAATAATACTAGTGAATAAGTAGTGTAAAACATCCAAAAACTGTTTTGCACTTATTAAAAGATTTGAAAGTCGATCAACTCTCATTATGTTGTCATTACTCAAAAATGATCCTTAAAGATTTATTCAAAATGGAAATATATACTTTGCTTTTGGTCCTGCATGAGGGACAAATAATAAAGACGAGCGTAAATTTTGTAGACCAGAAGATGCTTTATTGCACTGTTGCACATCATTAGTTCGCTTATCGTTTGATAAATTTAAATTCATATTTTCTTTATTTTGATTTATGTCCTGCAAAAACGAATCTTTCCAATTTAAAAACTCCTGTACGTTTGCTGTATAGTCATATTAATGACAGATAATTACTGAATAACTCGGTAATCCTTCTTAATTGAAGTTAAAATAAATGTATACGCAATGTGCAGCTACCGATCAAACCGACAAAACATTTGATAAGGAAATATCTGTTCAGTTGTTTAAAACGCAGTTAGTTAATAAGGAATGAACCTCTTTCGTCCCTATTGAAAGGTTCCGCAACCGATCTCCGCGCACCCATGTGACTGTTGTTTCCTCCTTAAATGCTTTCAATCTGTATCATCGAATTGCAGAAATTCTTGGAAACTTAGGCACTAACTTTGAATATGTCATAAGCAGAAGCTGCATAATGTAATAAAGTTAAAACATTCCTTTATGATTCAATTTCATCATACAGAAACGAATCCAAATCTATTGGTTAACTACAGGTCCTAAGATCGAGCTAAAAGAAAAAAAATACTCGACAATGATTAAGTCCTCCCGAAAAAGTGCCATACTTAGAACATATTACCTGTCGTTTGGTTCTTTTCATTGCGGCATTTCCTCCCGATTGATTCGATACCTCAGAATGACCAACAGCTCTTTTCGCATTCATATAATTACCACCTTCCCTTTGTTCCGATTGTGACGCATGGTCATCTACGAAAAATATGCCACGTCATACAAAAAATAAGAGTGCCAGATGTATATCCGGAACAGAAATACTAAACACTGAATCACAGTAAACTCGTACAATTGGTAAGAATGTATTTACCATTAGCAATGAAGTCAACTGCGCCACCATTGCTTTCATCATTCTTCGTTTCCAAACATTCTTCAACAACTTTTTCCTCTTCTGAATGACGTTGAAAAGTTTCGGATATGGCAGGCAAAAACCTGACTGGCTCATTTCGGAAAGTGTTGGTGGTGGTGTCGTGCAAGATAATAGGCTGGGTAGTGAACAGGTCACGTTCCATACTATCGTTGGCACTCTGGAGAAAAAAAAGAAACATTATTCGAAGAAAAACATTTGTATTTCAAATGTAAAAACTTAGGACGCAATTTGAAGAACATACCGATTTAGCTTGATACCGTTAGAAAATTCCTTTTGCTTAACATGAAAACACTGTAACCACAGCTTTATAGTTGTATTTTACTTTGTTTTTAAAACAGAGTGATGTCCACTTCTTTCACAAACTCATATATTTTGAGAATGTAATGTTAAGAAAACGTTTAATACATAGTTTTCACCAAAAAAAAAATCTCACTGCGGAAACGGTAAATTCCTTTCCAGTCAGTGGTGAGTCTGGCATTTTCACAATTCCAGGTATCTTTCCAGAACGCGGAGTGATTTCATGGATATTCGGGATAGAATGGAAATGTACGCGTTTATGTTTATTCCATCCCTTTGCTTTCATTGTTATACGCTGAACTGCTTTCTGAGCAGCACTTGACAGGATAGGCTTCAATGATCCCGGTGGAGGTTCACAAATTACCTAGAAATGTATAAAAATCAAGAAACATATTAAACATGGTTGACAATCACCCGCATTGTTAGTTTTAATATACAAGAATGGTTAGTTGGATGATCAGTGACTTCTCGAAAAGTATTTACTCATCTTACAAATGATATTTTACAAAATAGGTGCTAGGAGAATCAAAACAAAATGATACGATTCCTGATGTCGAAATATTATGCATATGTTGAAGATCTACCTCAAACTTTCTTATTGCAGCCTTTGACCTCGTTCTGTAAACAGATTTCTGTAAGCGCATTGACGAACGTCGATTGTTTTTCAAAGTGTCTACTTCTTCCTCAAGCGTTTTCTCGTTGCTGCTATTAAGATAACCAAGATTTGATATACCGTCAGGAATAACACCATTCACTTCTGTCTAAAAATTAAGAATCAGGCTAAGTAATTTACAGTACTGACAAGAATTATAAAATTGATGAGAAAATATGAGGACCATTAGCTACATAATTTACATTTTTGAAGAACAAGGATGATCGTCGTCTCAGATGTTTCCGGCCAAATGCAGCTTTTTCCAATGAATCATTCATCTGTAAAAATAAACACTTGAAATGATTAACAAATAAATATATCTGACGTCTAATGTTTGTTATCGAATGTAACGTGAGAAACGCGTTAACCTTCATACCTATTTCAATACCAGCAACAAAATTAATTAGCAAAATGTTTACAAAGGTGCAATTCATCAGAAATAACTTGAAGGTCTTGGAAAAGAAAAAACGAAGTGCTAACGTTTTTATCGCTGGATGCAGTGGTACCATTAATAGATGCGATGGTACCGTTTTTATCAGTGGATATGATGGTACCATTAGAAAGATGAACTTGAGATTGCTCAGAAATAACCTCATCATCAGTTGCCATACCGCATTTGACTATGTTATTAAATTTAATTTCTGAAAGAACGAAATCCATTAATTTCTTAACAAGAAAAAAAAAGGATCAACTGAAATTTAAAACAATAAATTGATGATTACGGTAACACAACTGTAGAGATATAGAACTGTTTGACTGCCTTAATGATAGCTAAAACGATTAAAAAAAAAAATGATAAATGATAAACTGATATGAAAATACCAAATACCCACAACATCGATAAGCCCTCACAGTACCACTCCGCTATCTTTGCAATACCAGAAACCTGATAGTGACGGATCAGTGCCACTTCGCAACAACCTATCGGTGGCTGCTTCCGGAAGTCCCGCCTCTCAAATTTGGCGTGAGTGAATTTTGCTTGTTATAAAACATTACAACGTGTATCGTAAAGGAGATTAGAAAAATGTACATCAGATGAAATGTCACGTAGGCAATCTATAAATAACATTCTTAGATGTCAAAGGTCCATATTTCGCGGGGAAGAAATCCTTCGAAAATATCTCAAAAAAGTATTAAGAATTATTGTAATTTTAATAATTGAAAGATCAGAGGTCATCCGGAAACAGATCAAAAGTACATCACCATTCTTATCTGACTCGTTCATCTGATTTATTTAATGCATTTAAAATTAATCAATATTAATTGAATTGCATTCATTTCATTACCAGATTAATTAAATCAAATCATTCTATTAAGGAATCCTCCCTCTAATTATACTAACTCATCAATGATATACATTTTCAATCTCAATCATTTACAGTAACACTCTTTTACAGTAATATCAACAATAACATGAACAAACCTTCTGTAACACTACAATATGGATTTCATAATATGGATAGATGCTAATGATCGAATATCAGTAATGAATGTATTTTGGATTGCAAGGATTTTGCTTAATAATTGAAGCATTTGTTGCATGCATGATTGATGAATTAAATTTGCATGTTTTGAAAATATTTTAAAACAAATACGAAAATAAAAAATCAGAATTATTTTAAAAATTTGCAACCATTTGCAAAAAAAAAAAAACTTCCATACCTTTTCCTTTTTTTTTTTTTAAAAAAAACGAAAAAAAAGGGAATATTAAATTGATGCTAATAATTATAATACAAAAATAACAAAACAAAGAAAAACTGTAATACAAATTGCAAAAAAAACAAAAAAAAAAAGGAACTGAATCTTTCTTCCTCTTTCAATTACCGTAATTTCCTGTTTTATAATTTCATCAAAACGAACCACTTTTAATGATCGATAAAGAAAAAAAAAAGGGAAAAAATATTTCAACAAAAAAATCCGGTTTTATAATTTGGTATAAATTAATGGATGGATAAGTAATGATGGGAATAATATTTGTTGATAACAGTTTATCCTCTAATCGACATTAATCATTATAATCCATCCATTTCATCAAATGATTATTATTTAAGTAACAATTTAGCAAGTAAAAATTATTCAGTTTGCAAATAATTCCACTAACGATGCAACGCTGTCTAAATGTATTGCTAATATTTGCGACAATTTATGTGACAGTAACAAAATGCCTCCTTCCTTTTGACGGTATAATTTTTTATTTATTCATTTTTATAATTTAAAAAAAAAAAACAGCATTATATTTGAAGCATAAAAATAGTTGAATAGTCTTTCAAAATATTTAGCAATTCTGTGAAAGAAAATAAAACTATTTAAAAAGATTTTTTTCTTTTCAAATAAAGAAGTATTCTGACTTCTTTTTTTAACGCTATTTTCAAAAATTTACAACAATGATAATTTTGAAATTTATATTTTCAAATAGAAATCTTGCAATGAGATTGAAAAATAAAAATAAAATGAACGAAAAAGATAAGTGAAAAAGTGAAAGAAGTAATAGGATGAAATATAATTATTGAAAACGAATTTAGTAGGGATCGTAACAGTGTTACAAACTTGATAATCATATGAATATAAGGATTAAAAAAAAAAAAAATATTATGAGTTGAAAGGAGAAAGAGGTAAGTGATAATATGAATTAAATTGATTTAATATATTGGTTCAATAAATAATTCTAAAAATATACTATAAGGATAATAACAATTTTGACGAAAAAAAAAGTGACAAAATTAATAAATTAAAAGAAAGAAAAAAAACATTCTAAATTAAACAATAACAAATTTTTTAATAAATTATAAACTATGTATTTTATATAAAATAACCTCTGATTTATAGCTTTAATATATTGGATTATAATTGATAAATTATTATCAAATTTAAATTTAACGAATTATGCTGACAATAATAAATAAAACATTTAAAAAAAAAAATTGATTTATATGAAAATAATTTACAGATGGCTTTCATCACTATGATAAGCAACATTTGCGAGTTATGTTACAACTTCTACGAACTGTAAATTCTGATACGCAACAAGAACTAAGATTGATATTTAAGAATAGTACATTAACAAAGCAAGAACTTAATGAGACAATCCGAGAATGGGCCAAAAAACGAGCCATAATTTTTGAAGTAAGTTATGCCATTAACATTTATATATACCTTTATGCAAATTAAATCATCATCAGGTAATAATTATAGCCTTCATTATTTTTAGACAATCATAAGTTGATTCTTACTTTAGAATTGCTAAAATTTATAAAGACTGGAAAGTTTGATAATTGATAGTTATATTTTTTAATTTGTTAGTTATGAAATTTTAAGAGCAAATATTGCTGCTTAATTTATGTACATATTTCGTGATAAGAATTTCAGACTAAATTTTATAAAAGTTAAATTAGGTGTCATTTTACAATCAATGGAACAAAAAAAATTGCATCATCCAAATTCATCAAGCTAATCTATTAATTATTATCTCTACTTTACTCACTAAGGTTAATTTATTAGTTATTATTTCTACCTGATCATTACCATATTATACTCATGTTTATTTTTCATGTTTTAAATTCATTAAATGATTTCACGACATTTTTGTTTTACAATTTTTTTTATGAATAGAAGATTTTCGAAATAATAATAATCTGAAAATGGAAATATAGGAAATTTGGGGGAAAAAATTTCGAAATGCTTTTTAAACGATTTTGTTTATTATAAGGATTATTTAAAAAACTGTTAGATTTCTTTAAAAAATTTCATGAAATTTTTTTTGCAATTTTTTCGAAATTTCATGCTTATTTTTGTTTTTTGTTTTCTGTCTTTTTATTCTTTTTTTTTTTCAGGAAGCGATCATTTCAAATTTAAACGAACTTCAGCAGCAAATAATGGAAATGCAAAACAGCGCCAAAAATTTGGCAAATATTACCATGCAAGAACAAAATGATTTATTAGCAATATTAGAAATTAAAGCGAATATGTCATTAACAAATTCTGAAGAAATTTTTGCGATAAAAAAATTAATGGAATCACTCAATCGGACTGATCGTATTCGATTGAGGGCAATTTTACGCCAAAATTTTCTAAATCAAAAACGCATTCGTCGTTCGATTCAGCAATGGCTTAAATTATCTTCCGGTGAAGAAGAAGAATTCGATGAAAATTTGAATGAATGTGAACCATTCTTTTCATGCCAATTCAATTGTGGTTCAAGTAATGATTATAATTTCGACAAGAATTTTAACATTACAGTAGCAAATACAACTATAGAAACGACAAAAAATTTTACGGATACAGAAGATCTAATAATTCTGGTTTGTTTAATTAATTTAATTTAATTTAAAGAAAAAACAAACTTTAACAAAATGATAGAAAATTTTTCATTACCTTTTCGTTGCAACAATTTTCTCCATGTTATAATAAAATTAGATGATTAATGTTATGCTATTAAACAAAACAAAATAAGAATTATTTATTCTCTATTCCCGGTATGTCACGGGTTTACCAATTTCATAGGGTTGAAAATAAAAGAGTGAAACATTCCATTCCGTGATTTATCGATTTATTAATAAAACAATTCTATTTGCTATTCTCGTTGAGACTTCTAAATTGGAAAATTATTTTACTATGCTACAGTTTATACCTGATAAAATTGTATTTTGATATAATTAATTAAAGTATTAATTGAGCAGATGACGTTAGCCGTAAAATATTAGCTGGCTAATTGGAAGAAATTTTCGATAATTCAAATCAATCATAAGTTTTTAATTAAAACTTTCTAACATACCATGCATTGTATTTTAATATTCTGCATTAATTATTCGTCCTGAAATTGAATTTTGAAATTCTCATCATTCCTTCGAAATTTTGGATTTGACATTTGAACTTTGATCTATTTTACTTGCTTACTGTTAATTGTGAAACCAAAATACGAAAATGTTGCAGGGTGGTACGAATTGAACTATTTGAAACTAACAGTACGAAGCGGTGTTCGCAGTGCTAAGAAACAGATGATCTATTGATTGAAATAATGTTACAACTAATTAACTAATTAATTAACCAATTAGACGTGTGCTTTACAACAAGTCATTTGATATTTTTCAAAAACTTATTTCATGTTACCTAATAAAATTTAATCTTTGTCGTCCTAATATTTGTCACAGTTGGTATAAAGATAAATAATCTATTCATAAATGATAATTTAACAATTTGTACAGTAAAAACCACTCAACATCAGTTCCTATGAGCCAAACGATATTTGATTGAGTCTAGATTAGATTACTGTATCTATCATACGTCCTGAATCCAATCACATCAAATATTTAGTCAAGTATTGGTCATTTTCATTTTCATGATAAGATAAGCTGGATGCAGTATGAGGAGATCGATTTATCCTGGCTTTCACCGTCACCATGGATACAGGAACAATTATAAGCCTAGGCCAATCATATGAATACAAGTTAGGCCAGTACAATTATGAACAATAATGCAACAGCATTAGATGTTTCTGGTCTTGTTATACGACCAACAAATCAGGAGAAGTAAGTTCAAATTATAACTTCTGCTGGTATTTCATTTTATAGCATGGTTAATTTTTAAGAGTTAATTCTTCCTTACTTCCTTATTATCAGCGATTGCATAATCAGTCTCATGAAGAGACAATTTCATTTTGGAATCCGGAACTTTTAACTCCATTAATTTGGAACCTTTCATTTTATCTTCTTTAGAATTTTGCAATTTAACACGAGAATTGTGTCATCTAGTCCGTAACTATCAAAGTTATGACGTGTAATACGTAAGGTAAGATTCGATATTATCAACTTTTAGAGCATCAAATCTAAATTAATTGCTGATCGAGTGCAAAAATTGAAATAAGAAATCCTAAAATTGAAAAGAAAGGAGATGACGAAAACAGCTATCCTATCTTTTTCGCCCACGGAATACATTGTTAAATTATTACCAAGACGCGCATTTTTCCAGATTTCGTGCCACCGTTGGACGACGAATATTAGAAGAAGTACTAGCTGAAAGTTTAGGAGGACATACTTTTGAACCTAACAACGCCGAGCAACTCAGCAATTCACTATCAACACTAATTCGAAATCGTTTGAAAGGTATTCAGGAACGTTTCACCTTCTTTTCATTTCAAAAAAAGAAAGAGAGAATTAGCTGTTTTTCCTGTCCTCGAGAAAGAAATAAAACCTATTTTGTTAATTGGGGAGAAAAATAGTCACCTACAGGGAAACTTATTGCTAAATGGGAGGTTTGACAAGAGCAAAAACCAGTCTAATTTATACCACACCCATATTTCTTGATTTTTTTCTGAATAGCTGAATTATAATTAATCAAATAACTCCATTCCTTAAGCATAATTAAGGGGAAAAATCAAATGGACTAGAACCACGCGGAATTTATGACAAATGTATAATCTGAGATTAATCAACAAATTTTCCAGGACTTAATTTGCCGAAATATAAGTATATAATTCAAGTGATTTTGGGTGAGGAACGGGGACAAAGAGTTAGGTAAGAGATTTTGCAACCAGTTCCCTTCTACAAGGTGAAAAACTTGTTTATCTCATAAAAGCTTGACTGCTTATGTAATTAAACTATGAAGTAAGATCATTAGAGCCTAAAACCAACATGAAATCGTTAAGACCATACTTTTTGTGCGAAATATTATTCCATTTATGGTAAGAAATTCCTTCCGAATCCTGCATAGGAATTTTAAAAATTTGAGCAATCAAACAGTAGCTTCACAATTACACTAAAAATTCAAAATTATTCAGGGCGCATGCAGCATGCAGATGGGACAGCGATACCGACTCCATGGCACATTACGTCTATTCAAACGTCAGTTGCTTTGTAGGAGTAACTCGAGGATTAATTCCTTCCTCTTCTTTATATTACATGCCAGCAAAATGATTGCAACAAGATACAATTCAGTTTTTCACAAAAATTTCAGGATCATCTATTTTGTGAAGCAACAATATTCGCTATATTCCATTACTGATATTAAATTTATGAATACATAAAAGAGTTAATTTTAGAAGCACAATACCATCAGGAAAAATCAAAAGCAACTTGCCATATCATCCCTAATCAGTAATGTGACTGCTCTGGAAGATTTTTGAAGTTTAAAAACCATTTATGCAATCAAACTGTGTAAAAGGAAGGTGAAACAGAATAATCACAACATAGTCAATCAGACTTCTGCTTTGCGCACATGTCGTCCACGGCGTCCACGGCGTGAGTCTACTGGTTTCAATGACCGAAGTAGCTGTGAAGCACGTTTCTGAGCTAGCTGAAAACAAAAATAATCATAAAACAAAGATACGAAAAAGCAAGTAGAATATAATAATAACAATAGAATATGTAATCGTGACTATTAATTCCATTTTTTTCTCAACTTCTCTATAAGCTCAACCCTTTATCAGGTTTAGTTAAACGCAACTGAGTACTTTACGCTTAGAGGTAAGTAAGAACATGTATCACATAATACTATGTTACTGTAGAATGTAATATGTATCACGTAATACTACTACAGAATGTAAGCCACAGCAAAATAAAAAGTGGATTAACATCCTTAAACTGTGTCATCTTCATCAAGCACAGTAGTGAAGTCCGTCTCACCGAAATTGTATTTTCGAAAAAATGAAAAAAAAAAACCCAAGTAGACATTGCAAACGCATACCCCTCTATGAGCAATTCGATAACTCCGGGCAATATTCCTCACACTCTTTAACGATTTACGACTGTTCTTCTTCAATGTAATCGATACGCTCGACTTAGTAGGAAAAGAATTCTTAGCTGCAAAATTCATTTTTAAAGCAAAAGGATGCATGACCACTTTAAGTTATGGATGGCAAACAGTGAAAAAAATTAATATCGCACTTGAGAACGCAATCCACATTCTTCTTCGTTAATTAAGCAGTTCTGCGAAACTAGGTCACACGAAAGCGGAATTTTTGGATGTTATCAGAACATAAGCTTTAATTAAGATAAGATGAAAAATGACGAAATATCAAGTAAATCCCGTATGTGCTGATCAGTTGTATAGTCCTGCTGTCGAAAACGCAAATGACGAAAAAGATTTTAAAGGCAACATCCACCACATTCGCTCTCCGATTTCCACCCCGTCCCTATCTTTGTTCTTCTTGTCCTTTACTTTATATACAAAATGGTTTGTAGAAATTTCATTATTGAGACGATAACCCCTTTCTTCATTTCAGAAGACATTACATCATTAAAAATTAAACATTTCTTCATGCATATTCAACGCGAATGGATCCTTTCATACAGTTTTTAATTATTTTTTGATTAACAACCTAATCGTAGATTCGGACAAGAAACAGTTATGTCGTTAATCCCGTTGCGCATAAGTGTTTCGAACCATTGAGATAAGAAAAACAAAAAACCCCTTGGAGTGTGCTCATTGGCTGAATAATACATATACCATACAAAGTTAATGCAGCTTACACGAAAGTTGCAAGGCAACCAAAATATGAAAGAATGAAATGACTTACTTCGCTTCTTCATTGTCACTACAATACCTTTACCATCAGGTGCTGCCTGAATGTCCAAACCCTTCTTGTGAACCAATCCATTGAAACGGATACTATTAACACCCTTTATATTGAAACGTTCCCTACTAAAATGTTTCGGGATTCCACGTTGTCGACGTAGGAATGAGGACGTCTTTCGAATAACTTGCCACTGAATATCTGCTGATACCATCACTGCTGAAATCTGTCTATTCACTAAAAATTTACGCATTTAAATTAAAGTTTATGGAGAAATATCGCAGATAAATCAAGTCATTTAACACCTTAGCTTCACGCAATGCTTACACGTGAAGAACCACGTGAAGTCCCTCGATCCCAAAACCCCACCACCCGAGGGGACCCGCCCCACCACTTTGCCCCAATGCTCCTCCCCTCCCTACTCCGGACGGTCTGAAACTGCTTAGTAATTTGGGATGAATGGAGAAACAAATATAACGTACCGCAGATGGTCCGTCAAAAATAAGCATATCGAAATGCAAATCGGTAAACTTGCATAGGGATCGAAATGTTAGCTTTCGAAAATGTGCTCTGTTTGGGTTCCGGAATCGATTACTTTGATGTAACTAATGTCGGCCATGGAAATGAGTAAATTTTGGCTGTATGCAGTCGATTTTAATTAGTTTACGTAACAGCGTAACAGGTGATAATATATTTCAGGTATAACATATCCGCAAGCATGCCCACGCCAAATGCCGGAAGACGACGTGTACCACCAGATCGGCCAACGAGTAGTAGTTGGGTTCGAGATAACTTTATCGTTGGTGGTGTGCTTGGTTCAGGTATAAATTAATTGTTTTCTTGCCCGTTTGTTCCCAAAAATAAGTTCATTTAACGGATTATCAATTGTCATCCATTCTCCAAATGGAAAAATGAATCTGTATTATCTAGGCTACTACTTATGTAATAATTCATGAATCAGAAGATTATGGGCTGATCCGCATTTCTCACTGCTTTTATCTTCTCACTTTCTCGCCGTAACTGAATTACTTTGCCTTACCTTTTTTATTTAATTGCCTTGTCACCTTAAGTACTCTGCCTTATTTATCTTACCTTATCTCGTTTCTTAATCGCTCTGTAAATTTAACTATTATTTTTGCCAAATTACCTCATATTCTATTTAATTTATCATGACGTTTTACATTGCCACTTAATTATCTTATCACTTAATCATCTTTTTAAAAATTTGGTCTTTTTTCTTTCGGCAACACTTACGTCAGTATATATAGAATCAGGACGGAAATACATTATTGGTTGAGCAGTTGTATGTCTGTTCCATAACTGTTACAATTTCACCTGCATGTGTTTATCTGTCTCGTTATAATCTAAAATAAGATGATTACGGTCAATTATTGGGTAGTAAGAGAAGACTGATTAGTTGATAACAATTGAATTACTTTTAGTAGATCATAAGCTCCCTTGTTGTACATGGTAGTTTTGAAGAAATATTAGTTATACACATATCGATGAATAAAATTGTATGTATTTCATAACGACAAATTATCAGCATTCTTTTTCCTTTAAGGTACATTTGGTAATGTATATCAGATAAAATGTCGTCGTGAGCCTGGTACATCATATGCAATGAAAGAATTGGCAAGGAACAATTTACCAAAATTTATTGCTACGGAGTTACGCATTTTGCAACGTTTTGGTGGTGTTCACAACATTATGAGGATTCATGCAGCTCATCGAGAACGTGATCGAGTTTTCATTGTTATGGATTACTTCGAGCATACTCCTACTAAGGTGTCAATGGCTAACCGCTTCGCTGGAAAGAAATAATAGTGCATTGAAATATAAAATTCCTAATTTGAAATATGTTTCAAATTTTAATGTGGAAGTTATTGCGTAAGGTGTAAGAGATGTAAGAGTTGAGGGTAATGCTGTACAAATCAGTTTTAATCTTTGTAATCGCAATGTTATCCGTAACTGTAGCGAGTATGATAATTTAATGATGATTATGTGTAACTCTTATTTCATTCTAACTGTTTTCTCCTTTTTATAGGAAATCATGGCTTCTGTCACAGTGCCAGAAATTCTGGATTATATGAAGAATTTATTGGATGCATTGAGGTATTTGCATGGGAAAGGTATCATTCATCGGGATGTTAAGCCGTCTAATTTCCTTTACAACCGATCAAAACATAAGTAAGTTTCAGATTTTAAAAATGTGTAAAAATTTAAGAGATTAAAACCTGTATCGTTTCATATCCAACTACTTGTTTAAGGTATTGTTTGATAGATTTCGGTCTCTGTGAAGAAATATCCGTTGGCCAGTCACCGCGTAAACATGTAAGAAGTTACCATGGCGTAAGTAGAAAATTTGACTTGACTTTTACTACATTTTTATTTCCCAAAATTTCCAACGTTATCTATCTACAGTTACAGTCAAGACTAACATAATTGGATGAATTTATTTAAACGATTTGATGATCAGCGCTTATAAGTCCCATCCAAAAATTCAAATATGATCGTAGTACAGGTGCGAATAACGGGGTGCTACTCTTCGCAGGCACGATTTTTAATGTGTTGTTATATTTCTTTTAGATCGGAGAACGAAATGCCTTGAAAAATCTTAAAGTTTCGGGCCAAAATCATAAGATTTGCGAGAAGAATGAAGTAAGAAAAGGGGTTAAACGGAAGGAATGTGACTGTCACGGTTTGCCACGTGTGTGTGACATATGCACCAAGCGGCCTCGGCTTCATGTTAACAAAGTTGGTGTTAATACGGTTCTTGGAATATAAATTTAAAGTATCAGTAGTTGATTTGAGAATTTCAAAAAGCACAGAATGGGTATGTTGTAATTAGAAGCCATGCCTGAGGTGATGTTTTTTGATGGTTATTAATTTATTTGGTACGCTTTATCTTAAATAATGATGTTGACAGGCAACATAAAATACTTTCAGGCTGGAACACCGGGTTTTCGAGCCCCGGAAGTGCTGCTTAAGTACCGACACCAAACTTTTCTGGTTGACATCTGGTCGGCTGGTATTACATTCTTATCCTTGCTTTGCCGTAAGCATCCAGTAATGCGACCAAATGATGACTATGAAGCACTTGGGCAAATGGCTATTATTTTTGGTTCAGAACCAATTGAACAACTTGCACGGAAAAACAATTCAATCTTGTTAGCTAGCTGGGATTTTCCTGGTCTTGATATGGTCAAATTTGTGAATGCCGTACGAAATGGTTCGTGTCTTACGATATGATTGATGTTTGACGTAGAGAATCATGCCTAAAGATATGCAAAATTCTTTTGTTTATTTGAATTAACCGAAGTATACTCACGTACTTACCACTATCACATTCTGAAATGTTCTTCATATATGAAGCTGTGACTGACAGGTCAAACATGGATAATCAACCATGAAAAGAATCTAGGAAGAAATAGAATTTTCAATCATCTATTATATTTTCCAGAAGAAATACCTCAGCAAGGCAAATACTGTGATACCTGTAGAAACCTATTTTTCGGCAATTATAGTGCGAAATGCATGTGTCATATATCCGAAGAACATTCGCTTAGGCAACTTGCTCCCGGTAATTCTCATTTTGAATTACACATTTTAACTTTACAGTTGGTCTTGGTTCCCGGTATGTGGTGCTTACTCAGTTGTGGGTGTTGAATTTCTCCATAGAACCTAACAGGAGCAACACTGTGTAGTATTATCTGTAGCCGTTTTATTTGGGTCAGGTAGTAATTTAATCTTAATTTTCATTTTGGCATATGATACTCCAATGTATCCATTCGTTCATTTTGGTCAAGACCCTTTTTTGGGGAGGTGAAAGTATTATTTGCTGCGAATTGAATTATTTGAGATAAAAGTTAGTTGGGATTAAAGTAGTAAGGGCAAAACTCGGAGTCTTTATGAATCTTTGTTTTATTTTATTATCTTGTAAGCAAATTTCAGATGAACGTCAGGTATTTGAAATATTGAAAAGGTGTCTTATCGTTGATCCAGAAATGCGATACACTGCTGAAATGCTTTCAGCATCATTTTCTTAGTGAGAGGAGCTCATGTTATTTTAATATAATTTTTTGAATTTCATCCTTATTTTTTTCGAATGATTAAATCATTGAAGGAGTTAGACGTGGTGTAATCGGCAATACTCTTGTTTCTTCATCATCCCGTATAAATTATAAACATTAAACTAGAACATTCTACCAATTAATAGTTGTTTTCACTTGAATTACATCTGTAAGAATTAAAGTGAGATTGGTTAGCGTTCTTTGGGGCTACTTGAGATGCTTGTTTTTTTTTTGTTTTTTGACTTTTTTTTTGAATCGGTTCGTCACTTTGTAGATCTAAAATAGGATACTGTTAATAATTCTATGTCTCAATCCTTTCGATTCGCTACGACTTATGCTGTTGGTTTTTCTAACTTTACTATGACCTGATCACTAATAGTTCTGGTGTTGTTCTCTAAATCTGACCCTCGAAGATGTATCGAAAATTCATTCAGGTTGGTTTTTAGATTTCTCTCCGTTATTGGGATGTTAATCTTAAAATATCAACTTGTAGAAAGGCTCAGTTTTTTCTCCCTTCGTTCTGGACCTTATCCTAGTCCCTGAAATTCATACAAAATGATGTTGATTACTTTGTTGAACCATTTTCTGTCTACATTGCTCATCGTATTTTCTCTTCTAAGATTAGGGAATAATTTTTCTGTTGTCCGATTCGTTTTTTTTGAACGCTATTCGTGTGTGTAGGACGAGAATTTTCATTTTAATGTCCTTTTTTTTTCTTTTTTCCAGCTGACCAGAATTTTTCTGCAATTGCTTATGAAGATATGAATTATGGACAAGTTTTATTTATGCATTAATTTTATAACTACTTTATTTTGTTGCCTTCTTGCAAAAAATGTTTTTTTTTTTCAAATCACATCAATGAAACTGCACTAGTTGGAACAGTTGATAACATTGATGTTGATTTGATACCATTAAATGATTTTGACGATTCCATTCCAACTGACCTTACATGACCTGTTTGTTCAGTAATGAGATCTTTAAAACGTTTTGCTAAATTTTTCATCTGTAGCGTTTTCAGCCGTTGCTGTTCACTTTTCATGTACCATAAGCGACCGTCTAATGTGATACTTTCGACGTCCGCACTGAAAAAATACAAATTAACACTTATTGTTCACAGTCTTATCCGCTGACAATGACATAATCCTCTAATCATTAAGAGTTTTACTTATAATGTTATCATTTTTCCGCACCGATGTAACAGCTTATGAAATCGCAAATTTACTGCTATGGTATTGGAACCATTGAGTTATTCTATTCACTGGTTAGATTATGGGTGATTCAGAAACCCAAGCTTGCTTAAAACTTATAAGAGTTCAGGGAAGGGAGGAGATGGCAGTAAGCACAGTGCAGTTCCTGGATTTTAAAATATTTCTTAACCTTATGCTTTGCTTTTGCCTTCACGCTAACCAAATATCTATTTAAGCTATGTTACTCCTAAAAATAATGACAAATAAATTTGAAATAATTCAATTACGTTTTAGCTATAGCTCTTTGAACTCTTTGTGCGAAGTCTTGATTACTTTCACCGGGTCGTTTTTGATGTGGCTCCAAATAAGTAACATCATAAACTATTGCCCATGATGTAAGTATACGTAATAAGTATCGTGAAAAGTTTGACTCTGACCAAAATGAATCTCCAAAACGTGCATTCTGCCTGAAAAATGTTTGGTAAAATTTTATGAAGAGAAAGATTCACTTTTAAGGCCAATAAATTTCAAATATTTAAAGGACGTGGAAATTCGTCTTGATATTATTACCTTATTGCTATAGGATAAATAATCACGCTATCTTCGAAAACAGCCTTTCGAAATTGTAGTACACGTGTGTTATTTGTACAATAGCCTTCGGGAAATAATAGTACTGGACCATTAGCCTAAAATTTGCGTAAAATGAGAAATAATATTTAAAGTTGAAATTTTAATAGATAAGATTAAGGTTTTTTGCATTGAACATTGAAGTAATTAGACTAAACTTGAATCAATCAAACCTTTGCTTCCCGAAGTACCTTATCCATGAAGCGTTTACGATCTGTGGTACTATGTCGTTCGAGCCATAATGTTGGGACAAATTTTTCGGCAATACTTTCAATGAAAAAAACAAGACCAGTTTGACGTTGACCGGTTACTGTAAAGCCATAACCATCACTTGGATCAATATCAGCATAAATTGCCTGCACATCATTTGGTGATAAATGATTTGCCACTGCAATACCTACAAAGAAAACTTTGTAGGAATTATGATGATCATGTACTTACGTGTCGAAATGTATATGGTACTACAGTAATATTGCAATCTTTTTTTTATCCTTTGATATTGTGATAATAGGTTGCAATCAAATACCTTAATACTATTATAATGTAGAAGTTCACGTCAGAAGTAAGCATGCATAGTTATAGTATTCGTTGTATCAGTAATATTAAGGAATGGACAACTTAATTACTAGATCTAGAAATTAAGTTAATTAATATGATTCAACCTTAAAATATTAAATAAAAAGAAAAAAAAGAGAGGGAAAACAATGGTACGCACCGGGTTGTTTAGGCCTATATTGACGATTATGATACTTGGCTACAAGACCAATTGCGGCACAAAATAATCGACAATTCGTGACACCAACACGTATTTTCTGTTCATCAGTCATGTCCATCAAATGGTCAGCAAGAATAGCACTTGTTGAGAAAAGAAGTGAAATAAGTATTAAACATAATCGTATTGGTAACAGAACACCATAACGAAATATTAATGCGACAAAGTAACCAAAAATGTGTCGTCGTGAAATACGAAATTCAGCATCCGGAAATGGTAACCGGTCAGGACGTTCCAATAATGTACTATAGAATGGTGGAGCTGAATCGAATGCAACGCTCAATTGATCCTGTCAATTATAAAATTAAATACTTGAAGAAAAAAATAGCAATTAAAAATTTGCCTTAAATAATTATTAAGGATTAATTAGAATCGAAACTTTTTCTGGCGCATTGTATTCAAATATAAAATTTTTAGCTAATATTTTTATATTTCATTAATTTTTTTAAACTAATTTTTTAATTCTAAAAATCGTATAATAATTTGATATGATATTTAATAATTTTATGTAATGAAATATTACTTACATATTAATTAATGTTATTTTAAGATTGAACTTTATTTATCGAATAAATATTGTAAAATTTGAATCTATTTACGTTAAGTTTTTTTTTTTTTGATTTAATTTATTTACACTAGTGACAATTAATTAATATTATTACCTTTTAAATATTATATCCCAAAATTTGATTCCTTTTATTAAATAAATACTTATCTTAAAATTCGAATTGATTTATGTATAAATTAATTTCGTTAATTTTTCCGATATTATATTTCATAATTTAATTCCATCTGTTAGTCGTTTCTTTTTCTTTTCTTTAGCAATGAATTCAAATGCATAATACAATAAATGAATTGAAATGAAAAACTTTTAAGTTTTAATCACTCCAAACAATAACGCTTCAACCATTAGCATAAGGAATCATGTGAAGTATAAATGGGCGCAAATGAACCTGAATAATTGCTTCAAAGCCAGCCTTGAATGCATCCGAGCAAACATCAAATGCATTTACCATTGGGATTTCACTATAATATGAAACATTTGTTAAGAAACAAAAAGCAAAAAGCGCAAAAAAAAAAGAGAGAAATGTTTGATATAAATTAAAAGGAATATTAAAATTGATGTTAACCTCATTTCAAAAAAAAAAAACCTCAAAATTGAAAAGTTCAACTTTCTATTGATTTCCAATTTAACTTACTTGAAATTAGTTCAATTGTTTTTTTTTTTAAAAAAAGGAATAAACTGAAGATTTTAATTTAATTTTCTTTCTTTTCTTTAAATGATTACCTGAAATGAAATGATGATAATGAATCATCACGATGTTTTCGAAGTAATGATGTATCACATCGTTTGATAATTGCTGGCCATAATGTAACAGTAGTTTGCGGATAATTATGCGGATAAAAATTTTGCACAAATTTTACTAACTTAACATATAAATGCGGTAATGGTCCCCAACCATATCCACAAATTATCAGTAATACTGTTGTTAACACTAAACCCAATAACCATCCAATATATATTGATAAAAGCGCATTCAGCATACCTTTCTCGTGAATTTTTTTGTAATAAAATGATATAATACACACTAAAAATTTAAATATATTATTATAACAACATTTTTTCTAATTATAACCATCAAATTATTTCACAACCGATTATTGTATCCGGCAGAATTCCCGTTATTATAACAGCATCCAACAGGCTTCCTTCCCTATTATCATTGCATCCAGAAAGCTTTTCATCTATCATGACTACATTTTGACAAGCATCTTCCTATCATAACAACATCTAACAAACTTATCCTATCATCACTGGATCCTCCAGAAAGCCTTCAACCTATCATAATTACATTCCAACAAGCATCCTCCTCCTATCATAACTGCATCCGACAAGCTTTCCTATCACTATTGCATCAGGCAAATGACCTTCCAACAAGCATCTTCTTATCATAACTGCATCCGACAAGCTTTCCTATTACTATTGCATCAGGCAAATGACCTTCCTCCGACAAGCGTCATCCTATCATAACTGCATCCGACAAGCTTTCCTATCACTATTGCATCAGGCAAATGACCTTCCAACAAGCGTCTTCTTATCACAATTACATCAGACAAACTTTCCCTATCATAATTGCATCGAGCATTTCATCATATCTTAATTGAATCGATAAAATCTCATTTCACACTTAATCTTTTTAATAAACTTAATTACTATTGCTTAATTACTATTGCTTTTCAAAATATCCACCATATTTCTTCTTCTTTCTCAACAATTACCATTTAATCATTGGATTATGTTAGAATAGAATGAAAATGGAAAATAATTTCTAGAATTTAAAAATTTTGATAATTAAATTTGAAACAATTAAAAAGAAAAAAAAACTTTGTAATTATTATTCGATAATAAAAAATGAATAAAAAATATTAATGACATTTTTTTTAAATTTAAATAATATATTTTTTCGTCTCTTCGTTTAAGCCAATTTGCAACATTTGAATCGATCGACTGATGGAAACAAAATTTAAAAAAAAAGTTTTTGTGGAAAACAGCTTGTTTGTCAAATGTGTGCACACCCAAACAATGATTCTTTCTCTTTCTCTCTCTCTCTCTCTGTTATCAGTAACAATCAATGATAATAATGACAAAAATGTATTATTAACATTTTTTATTATAATTATTTTCTAATATATTAAATGAAGATTATAAAATTTTAATAGATTTTTGGAAAAAAAAGAATAAAATAAATAAACTTAAAAATTGATAATGAAATGGAAAAAGAAAAAAAAAGATCTCTTATCTATAAGCTAATGATTCTTTGAGGTATAGTTGATAGGTTTAGTGATATTGTTATCTACTTAGTGATAAACTGAGTTATCCTATGACACAAACATACACACAAATACACATACATACAGAGACACACATACATGCACACAGACACATGCATACCTACATATATACGTACATACACATACACACATACAAAGATACATATACATACACACACACACACACACACACACATAACTATACATATATATATATATATATATATATATATATATATATATATATATA
>NW_018108263.1:201096-202991 GCF_000183805.2 Loa loa
TATATATATATATATATAATATATATATATATATATATATACTATATATATATATATATATATATATACTTACATATACATAAACATATATACATACATACATACATACACACATACATGCATACATACATACATACGTACATACATACATACATACTACATACATACATACATACATACATACATACATACATACATACATACATACATGCTAAATGACATCTGTGTCACCTGACTAATGTTTATGAAGGGAATAAAAAAGTAATGCATTGCAAATGGTAAAAAAAATGAGTGAAATTGTTAGTAAACAGAAAATTAATGGATTGAAAAAGAAGTTTTGTAATTAAATGACATTATTTTTTGGATTTAAATATTGAAAAATAAATGAATGTAAGGGTTGACTAATTAATTAACTGCAAATTACTGTTATCTGTCATTTTCATATTAGGAATGATGGAAAATTTTTTAAACCAGTAACTATTGAAATGAATTTATTTAAATGAAAACAAATGAGCATTACTTGATTAAAATTCATTTTATTTATATTATTCCAATATAGAATTTTGTTTCCAATTTGAAATAGTGAGATAAAAATTGAAAAAGAAAAAAGTTACTTTGTAAGTATCATGATGAACTCATTGATTAGATGTTGGATAATAAATAGGTATTATTTAATTAAAATTTGATTACAGCTTAGTTTTGGAAAAAATTTTTTGAATTATTTAAAAGTTGAAATTTTACAAATAATTATGCCATCAATTTTATTATAATACCAATAATTGTTGTGATTTTTCAATTCCCGCAATTTTAATGATTACATTTTAATTTATTTTCTTCTTTTCTTGCCATTACTTCTTGAAATGAAATTTATAGCAAAAATATTAGTTATCATTAACATTAACAACTTTTGTTCATTAAAATTTGAATTTAAATTAAGAGAAAATTGGAAAAGATTCCAAAAGAAAAACAAAAAAGAAAAGAAGGAACAGATAATAATGTTTTAAAGTAATTAAAATATTAAAAAGATGAAAGATATTAATTTGCAAATTATTGCTATTATTAACAATCGACTTAATGGCATTTTAAATTTTATAAATTTATTTCAAAAATTTTATCGTTAATTAAAATTTCTTTTCCTTTCTTCACTATTCAATGTGCTATCATTTAAAAGAAAACTTTAAGCTAAACGACGAAAATACTAAGTAAAATAAGATTTAAAAAAGACGAAATTTAAATGAAAAAACAATTCCAATAGAAAAAAAAGGAAAAAGAAATTTATCAAAGAACTAAATGACACATTGTTAACTTGTCTTTGTGCGCCTGATCACTTGTTAGCTTGTTTTTCTTGTTTTTCTGCGCCAGATTACTACTGTTAAGTTGTCTTTCTGCGCCAGATTACTGTTAAGTTGTCTTTCTGCGCCAGATTACTGTTAAGTTATTTTTCTGCGTCTGTTTACTGCTAGCTTATTTTTCTGCATCTGAATTCATTTCATTAATTGTGTGATTTTTGATGGTTAAATGATAAGAGAGAAAGCAATTAAATAATTAACTTAAAATTATTGTACGTATAATTTTTTTTTCAAAAAAACAAAAAAAAGAAAAAAACGATCTATTTGTTTCAAATTAAAATATATTATAAAAATTAGAAAACTGTATAAAAATGAAATTAGAAAAAAAAGAAATAAATAAGCAAGCAAACAAAAATTCAGCTTTTTACCATCAATGCTTAGTTTTTTTCTTTTGAAACAACACAAAATAAAATTAATTGAGTAATTATTGAATTAATTTTTGCTAAAAAAATGTTCAAATTACTAAATTTACTTTCATCCATTTTCATCTTTTAATTCAGTATATATATATATATATATATATACATATATATATATATATATATA
>NW_018108263.1:203546-214406 GCF_000183805.2 Loa loa
ATATATATATATATATATATATATATATATATATATATATATATATATCGATTTTATATTCCATTAAAAAAAATTTACAATAACTATAAAATGTTTATTAACAGTAATACTTCACATACATATAAATGTAGAAAGTAGCGCAGAAATGAATGAATTATACACAAATATTTAAATAACACAAACAAACCTAAATTGATGAATGAATTTGATTACTTGAATACTTGTTAATGATGATTGAAATATTTAAATTTATGAATAATAAAATATAAAAAGAGTGTCTCCTTTTTTTCTTTTAAATTCCTAAAATTTATGACAAAATTTTTGGAAAAATGATAATATCATTGAGGCTTTCTATTTGAGGAAAATACAAATCATCAAATTTTTGGCCTATTATTATCAATGCATGAATAGGCTCGCTTTCTGGATGCAAATCGATAGAAAAAAGATTCTAGGCTCATTATTGCCAATTCATGAATAGGCTCATTAGCTGCAACCATTCATAGCATTAACTTATTCAATCTCAGTTTAGATTAAAACCAAAATTTGTCCTTCTTCTTTCAATTATTATTTTTGACCTTTGAACTTTAATTTTTATTGATCTATAATAAATGAAAGTTGAAAAATTATGCAAAATCATTTTAATTTACCTAAACAAATAAATATGAAATAATTTTTGTACATTTTACTTTTTATCCATTGCTATTTCATTTGACTATTACATTACAATTGGTAATTGTAATTAGCTAACTTACTCCACAAATTCCACACATTTTACATCTAATGAACATGGACAAAAAACTTTAAATATTAAAGTTAAATAAAATAATCGATAAATTTTGCAAAAAAAAGAAAAAAAAAAGATAGAACAATTCAAGGGGCAGGAAAAGAAAAATGCAATTTGATTAATACAAAATATGATAAGGCAATGAAAAGTGAAATTGAAGTATTAAAATCCAAAACTCACTTTTTAATCGTTGAACAATTTTCTCAAATCAACCAAAACAGCAATCAATCAATAAAGTATTATAATATAAAGCAAAATATGAGACCATATTTTGTAACGAAACAATATATTAGTAGTATGATGTAATTAATATATAGCAATACTTCATTTGCATAAAAATTTATTTAATTTAAATATCATATAAAGATTATTGAATTATTGATTATAGATTAATACATTTTTAGTTAGAAAAATTATAAGCAAAAAACTAATTTGAAACAAATAACTAATGGAGTTTTTTTCTCCCTTTTTGTCTTTTTGTTTGTTAATTAGCATACGAAACGAGAAGAAGCTAATAATTTGACTGATTCATCACTAATTTATTGCAATACTAAATTAATTAAGCTCAAGTTAATTGCATGTTGGACTTACATGTCAAATGCATGACAATCATTCTACTCAAGCAATAGCTATCACATCAACTGATCAAATGCTATCATAAACAAATACGAAGTAAAATTTAACTAATTAATAAAATATACCTTCAACCCCAACTTATAAATGATATGTTAATGATAAGACAACATTTCGAGTAATGATAAAAGCTTCCATCAAAAAAATAATAATTGACTCCAACTATTTTACTTCCCTGTTTGACTTTAAATTTAAAAAAAAAAATTATAAACTTATGAAAGAAGCACATTTATCATATGAAGTATTACTATGCTAAAAGATAAGTTTTTGAGAAGTTTTTTAAAATTTACAACATTTATCCTTATCAAAAGCATGAAATAAATGAATAAGTACATAAAACTATACATATAGACTTTGATAATGTGATAATAGCTGATAAGTGAAAATACAAGCCATATGCAGATCATAAACATGATAACAATTGATAACTGAAATTATAAGCCACTAGTATCAAATTAGCCGGATAGCAACAGAACAGAACAGGAAAATTAATACTAGCATGAAATTAAATCAAAACCGGAGATGATCATGAATGCTACCAATCAGTGGAACCAACATCACCAATGTATACATTTAATGATGATGAAACCAAATCCTGTAAAAAGAAATATTAAACAAATATTATTATTATTATTCTTTTTGTTAAAATGAAAAGGAAAAATACAAAATAACAGTATGTAATTAATTTTGGAAAAATTTTTATAACCTAATTTTTGATAATAATTTGATTAATGAATTTTTAAAATAAACTTTTATCAATTTATTATTACTATTTGGTGCTAACTTTCCTTTTTTTTGACTTCCATTTATCAAAAACATTTCATAATTGTTTCAATTATTGCGTCAAAACGAATGTTATTTTTTAATTTTTGAAATTTAAAATAATATTACCATTATTGGGAAGGTGTGGAGAAATTGAATGGATTAATTGGTTCACATCAAATTAATATTTGGAAATTAAATCCAACATTTTCATTGTTGTAAATGAGAAGAAAATTGAAAAAGTAAGAAAACAAATTGCAAAAAAAAACGGATTAATTAAGAAATACAAAATAATATTGCTAATTATGTATGAATATAACGGGGTTAGTAATAAAAATAACAAACCAAATAAATTTGCATATTAAAATTTTTTTTTAAAAAAAGCGATTTCTTCGGGTTTTTTTCGATAAAATTGCATTTGAAAAATTTTTTAGAATAAAATTTCAAAAAAAAAAAGCCGTTTTCTTCCAATTTTATATTAGGAAGAGACAATTAACTGATAATATTTAATGACTATATTTCTCATCCTTATCAATGCTTATGTTTGCTTGCATTTTATAATTGAAGTAACCAGTGATAGAAAAAATTGCTATCAATACACTATCACAAATGATCTTTTATCAGTTAATTATTAGTATCATCATTGTTAACTTTAGCAATATCATAATATTGGCATCTTTTGGTATGAATGAATTTATGCCGAATTGATCATTTAGAAGATTATAATGAAGTGATGTTAATTAATCCAGATGACACGAATATAAATTATGACAAAATAAGCCAGGTGCTACCATATTACTACAACAAAATTATGATCATGTATATAATACATAGAAAACGATATTCTCGCAAATTCGATTTTTAAGATTTGAAAAAAAAGTTGACATCACAATGTCTTGTCAATTTAATAATTGAAATTATTGTCGCAGTCTTTTTAAATTCCTCAATGGAATACAATTATGAACAAACAAAGAATTTTTTTTATCATATAATTTTCTTATATATGAAACGGTACAAGTATCATTAAATATTTTTTCTTAAACTTTTTTTAAAATGCATTATTTAACAATTAATTAATCGATAATATTGAAAATTTGTTTAAAATATATTATTTGGAAACGAATTAATTAATAATATCTATGCATAATTATTATTTTATAACTTTTCGACAAAATTATTTCTGAAAATAACTTTGTCAATATATTTGTTTGTTTTTTTTCTTGTTAAAATTTGGAAAAACGGCGAAAAAATGTTGTAAAAAAGAATGATTAAAGAAAAAAAATTAAATTAAATTGGATTATTAAGTTTAATTGTTAAATTTATATTTTATTTTTTTATATTTTTTTATTAAATTATTAAATTTATATGAATAAAATTTAACAAACTTGTTGTTGTGAATTATTTCCTTTAAGAGAATTTCTTGTTGACATATTGCATTGTTGTTGTTCAATAATACAACGTATTATAGCAGTCCATTTCTCTTTTGCAAATAATTTCTTATAATTTGATCCCAAACAAATCTCTTCAATTTGTTTACTATCGTGTGCATTTATAAGTGATTCACGAAATGTCACATTACTTGTCACCAAACGACGCCATCGACCTGAAGTTTTATTTTATTAAATATTAAAAAAAGAAAAAAAAAGACGAAACATGCATATTTTTTGTTCATGATATTTGTTTAAAAAAGTATTAATTTATCAAATATAGGATAAGTTAAAGTACTAATTATTAGATGCTAATTGTTAGAAAAAAGAAATCCTACTGTTGTTTATTCATTATTGTTGTTTTTTTTTAGCAATAAATTTGTTAAATAAATTAGTTAGCTAATTAGTTTAATTAAGCAATTAATTTTCAAATTAATTACTTAATTAGTTGACGTAATGCTAATTCTTTTAATTAATAAACAACGAATTTGAATTTTGTCAATGAAATTGGAAATTTTTATTGGAAATAGAAAATTGAACAAAGAGCTTTTTTCTTATTTCGAATAAAAAATTATCAACCAAATTCTTGCTCTGTAAGTTTACGCATGCCAATACCGCGTATTTTACCAACACAACGAATTAAACGCTCAATTACAGGATCTGAATTATGATAATTGGGCGTATATGATACTCCTGAAATATTGTTAAATAATGCCAGATTAAATTTTACACTAAATTTAAAAAAAAATTTAATCGCATGAAATTTAATTGTTGAAAAATTTTTTTAAACCTTCAACTGATGCAAAATTTCAAATTTGATTCAATATTTTTCACTGGAGAAAATTCGACGCAAAAATTTTTTTAGAAGGATATAAAATTTTTTTTTTGTTGAATTCAAATTACTTTTAAATCCAAAACGAAATTTTTTTAGAATGATAAAAAATTTCTTTTTAAAATTAAATCATTCCCAATGTTTTATGTACTTGTTTTATTTGCTACTATAAGGATGCATCTAGTGATAACAATTTTTAACAAATGGTACCAATTTTTATCAAGTGTTATCAATTTAAAAGTACCTTCAAGTGTCGATTGTGACAATCCATCTCCCTCACCAAAAGCCATCTCTGCGCATTGATAAATTTCTGTGATTGAACGAACTTCAGAAAGCTGATTTTCACCAACTGTCACCTCATCCGTTCGTAATGATGAACATCTGTTCAGACCAACCTAAACTGAGATTAATTAATAAATGATATTTGAGATTTTAATTTATCAAAAATATTTCATTCTTCTTTTGTTGCAGCAAAAAAAAAAAATCAAAAATTTTAGATCAAAATTATCACTTAATTTTATCATTGTATGACTAAAAATGTCATGCAAAATTGACTAATAGCCTTTCTAAAGCAATAATTATTTTAATTAAATTTGAATAAAAATTCATTGCTTATCGTTTTCGTTTTTGTTTGTAAATTATAAATTAATAGTTAGTAATAGACAGAAGATGATAATATTTATTGCTATAAATTTTGACGATATTTCAAGAACTTAAGCTATTAATTAAAAAGAAAAAAGAATAATTAATAATCGAAAAGAATAATCAAAAAGAATAATTAATTATTTATTTGTGAGTTAATCTATTAATTTGCTATTAAGTTACTGTTTACAATTATTATTAATATTACAAACATTTTTATTATTCGTATGTTTGTTAGATAAATTAGCCAGAATACGACTTCGCCATTCCGAATAACAATGTGGTAGATCTTCCGTAACAGTAATTCCGGAATCTGTTGTTGTAGACTGTTGTTGAGAATAACTTCTCGTTGAAGCATTTCGCAAATTCCGTTCTGAACCCATTGATGAATGTGATGATAATGATGAATTCATATGTACCGTACTTTGAGCTGTTGCAGAAGAACTAGAATAGAAGCGAAAAGTCAAAACTTAAATTGAAAAAAGAAACTTGAATTTGATTTAAAACTCAAAAGTCAAAACGTTGAAATAACAAAAAATTGAGGAAAAAATGAAATTTGAATAATTTTTTTATATCAAATTTTGCAGCAATTATATGCCAATTAATGAAATAATTTCAATTCTATTACTATCCTTCAATCCCAGCTTTGATTTTAAATTCGAGTTTTTCCAATATGAATATGAATTCATTTTCAATCAGTATAAACGCTTAAAAAATGTGCTTCATTAAGATAAGTTTTTGAGAAATGTCATTTTCATTCGATAATACATAACCGTTCATTTGTTGTTTGAACGCTTGACAATTGCTTTGATTTGACATTATTCTTGTCATTCCACCAAAGATCACTAATGCCAAATTTACTAATTGTAATACCTAAATGAGAGATTATTGATAATGCTATTTAGGTATGCTAATAAGCAAATTATTAAATACATTTGAAAATTTACTTTAGTGCATTGATCAACACACCCCATTTATAATTAAAATAAATCTTTTTAAAACTTTTAAAAGACATTTTTCCTACAGGAAAATATAATTTTATAGTATGTATTTGTTTTCATCATATACATAATATAAAATATTCTACTGAAAAAATACAATATATAATATCCTATATTGAAAATTAATAAATCAATAAGTAATTAAATCCATCATCAAATTTTTGAAGTAAATTATTAAAATCTTTAAAAAAAAATTAACACAACAATGACAATGGTTTCATTCTATATTTTATAAATTTCGTCAAATTACAATCTTTAAAACGTCATCCATCCAACATAATGCATTTATTAATTAGAAAAATTTAAAAAAAAATAAATATTTAATTAAATTAGGAGATAACAGATTATTAAGATATATAATATAAAATTTATTGATTAAAAAAAATAATTTAATAATTTTAGAGCAAAAAAGTGAAGGCAAGAAAAAGAAGAAGGAGGACAAATGAAACAATAAATTAATTGGAAATTAAAACTACTTGACCATCAAACTTATTTTCTGGTAAGATAATTAATTGTAAAATTATTTATGCAAGTTTAAACATCAAAAAAATACGCGAAAAAAAGAAACTTGCCCACCTAAAATATTGTCAATAATAATAAATTGCAAATTATTTCAATCAGTTTGTTAAAATTTAACAAATTTATCTGTTGTGTCTCTTTTCGTTAGTATTTATTTTTTAAAAAATAAAAATTTATTTATTTTTTCGTTTTTTTTAACTTATATAAGATATATTCCGTTTCATTTCTAGTTTATCAACAGTTTTTTTTTTTGATCAGATTATATCAGTCAATAATAATTATTGGATTATCTATTCATTTTATTCAAAAACAAAAATAAGACAAATAAATGGAAACGAATTAAAAACGATCAATGAAGCATTGACTTTCTAAATTTGAAATTTAAAATAGAATAATTAGAAATTGTAGATAAATTAATGTAACAATAATAATTTTCAATTTCAATATCGCAAGATAACCATTAATTAAAAATGATTTTTATTAATGTATTTCAAAAAGAACTATTTTAAAACCATATTTAATACTAAAACGAACAAACAAAAAAACTAATTGATGAATAAATTTATTTATTTATTTTTACTTATTAACAACAAATTTTTTGTTTTATTTATTTTTTATTTATTTTCTTTTATTTTAACAAATTTTAATTACTCATTTTTATTTAAAGGCAAATGTTTTTACAAAACAAAAAAAATTTTTTTTAGTGATAAAAAATTAATGTTTGATGTTGATGTTTAATTAATTAGCTGATGTTTGATTAATTAATGTTTGATTTTTTCATATTAGTCAGAAATTGAGTTTAATTGCTCATTTCTATTTATTAATTTTTTTAAAAATTTTTTTAAATAATTCAAAAAATCTTATAGTAATTTTATTGTGAAATTTCAGCGTTTTTTTTCTTTTTTCAAAGACTTTTCAATTTTTTCAACAAACAAACCATTCGATGAAGTATTTTGTCCTTGCAAATCTCTTGGCTTACTTTCAATTTTCCATCGAAAACAAATAAAAGCAAACATAAGGATGAGAATAGCAACAAATAAGCCAGCAATAATAGAGAAAAGTATTGGCCATGATATGATTGTGTTATCATCATTATCAACCATATCTCGACTTTCTTCAATTTGGCCACTTGTTTCATTTGATGATATTGGTAATTCAAGAGTATTTAATGATTCATCTTGTATTGAATTTGTTGGTAAATCTCTAAAAAAAAAAAATTATGATCGATTAAAATTTATAGTAATTAATTATCAAAATTAATATTTATTATTTGATGGTATTTTTAAGAGACAAAAGAAAAATTATGTAAAATTTTTGAAAAGTGATCGTATAAATAAACAAATATACAGAAAAAAGGAAAAGACTAACGTTAAAGTGACAGCATTAAATGACGGATTAATTGGTGGAATATCAAGTTGACTTATTTCCGGTAATCCATATGTACATTTAATGATAAATGTCTTATCACCAAACAAAATTACAGCTGGATTTTTTCCAATTCGAATTCGATTTTGAAATACTCCGGTAGAAGGCTAAAATTTGAATAATGATGATTGAGAGATAACGGAAATAAAAAAGAAAATTTTCAAGAGTATATCTTGAAAATTCTTCAATGAAATTTTTTAAGGATACGGTGAAATTTTTTAAGGTTCCGGATGAAAGCTATAGGTAAGTCTAAATTAATTGTTTTTTTTTATCCGTTTCAATTTATCTGTTGTAAATAAAGTGATTAGAACCAATTAATTATCAAAACAACAATGTCACCATTTGCTTTTAAAAACTTTCTCATTGCCTTATCATTTCGCCCTTATCATTGCCTTATCATTAATGTGATAATTATGGTGACACATACATATATTTCCGGAATCTAAATTAGATTCATCTACTTCTCTCTTAATTATTTCCTTCACAGTAATACCTCATAGGTAGCTAATATTTCTCTTTTTTTTTTATTCTGCACATATTATCAAGCACAAAATTTCCGGATTTTAATACCGGAAGCTTTTTGACACTTTTATGCTTTTTCGCTGATCTTCCTTTCATCATTTCTCTTGTTGATCCCTATTTCCAGAAATTAGGTCATGAAAATTTCAAATTGCGACACAAACTGGAAGGAAATGAATTGCGGTCAAATTTCCATTTCATTTTTTGAAAAGAGAAGGAAAAAAAAGAGTGCTCTGGAAATTAGTGGCAAAAATTTGACAACAACAGTTTTCCTCTAACAGACAACAATTATTAATCAGAAATTTTTTTTGTCACCTTATAAAGAAAATGTCATAGCTTTCTAAAGAAAATTAAATTTTCTTTCTATGCTAATCAAAATTTAATTTAAGCTTGAAATTCGCATAATCACTTCAAGTTTGGACTAAAATCATTTTGACTTTTGGGCATCAAAATATGGCAAAAGTTATTTAAAGCCTTCGAAATACTTCGTGTATGCAGTCCAGTATTTATTGATCCATTGAAATTTCATCAAAATTTCTGAAACTTTCTAACAATTCCGGACTTTGAAGCCATCCGATAATTCAGCAAAGTATATTTTCGGATGATAATAATACTTACTGTATGCCAATAACATTGATAAATAAGTTCACAAAATGATTCATTTAAATTTTTTTTTTTTGAATTCAAATTATTTACCATTTGTGTTTGGCATGGATCATTGAAGACTGCAAGCTCGATGACATATTGCAATTCACCATTTCCCTTTAGGCGACATTCTGCCCGATTATTTGTCCCAACAACAATCCAATCCATAAATTGCCCTTCTGGCCAATCATCACCATTAAATGTCAAAATCACTTTAATCGATTGCTGTTCGCATGTTGGTGTTACTATAAATTTGAAAAAATAAATAAATAAATAAATTTTTTTACTCATTGAAAAATATCTCAAAATTTCACAAAATTTTAAATTTATTTAAAATTTCATAAAACATTGGTATATAAAGTATTATTATTAATGAATCATATTCAATTTCATAAGATGATAATGTTAATATTGATTTGCAAAATTCATATAAGATGTTAATATTGATTTAAAAGATTCATATTGATTTGAAAATTGTTAATTAAAAATTTATCATTATATTTACAATATTTACATTATAAAATTAGTAAATCATTCATATTTCTTTTTTTACAATATCTTATACTATAAAATTTAATAATGGATTGATTTACAAGATATTAATTTGTAATAAAAATTATTAATTTAAAATGACAATCATGCAATTATCATGTTATCTGCAACATGATAATTGTATGATTGATAATTACTATGCTATGTGATAATTAAGAAATTTAATTTATGAATTCTGATTAAAACATATGCTTTATAATGCGCAACTGACTTAGTTATTCAAAAAGTTTACAATTTAAAGTAATAATTATATAATTATGATTAAGTAACAAATGATAATAATCAATGAAATTACAATTTACCATTAACATAATATTGTTGCTGTAATTCTTGTGCTATAGGAATTGCAACATAATTTCGAAATGTAATTAAGACAATAAAAAGTTGCAAATTCAAATCCATCATTTGAAATTGAAAAATCTTGAAGAGAAATGATAATTATCCAAATTATTTTCACATGATACCATTAAGAAGTTTTGAATATTTGGCAAATTAATTATGCCATATTTCATCCCTAAAATTTGTTTATTTTTCTTTTCTATAAATTAAAATCATTAATTTCAAAGCAATACTTCATCGATGAAGAAAACGTATTATAGACATTTAGAAATGCAAAAGTAAAAAGTATTAGAAATTAAATCACATCCGGTTTTCCGGATTGCATGATTCAATACATTACTATAATGATTCGGTTAGCTAATGGTATTGGTTTTTTTTCATTCTTTTTTCTAACAATTACATAATTGTTATATATGTCATAATCATAATTGTTATATTTGGATAAAATTTTATTTAAGAAAAAAGAAAGAAAAAGGAAAAAAAAAGTACGGAGAAGAAAAAAATGGAAAGGAAGAAATAAAAAGTTTTAATAAAATCTTAAAAGTTTATTATTTATGAAATTATTCTAATAACAATAATATTTGCATATATAGTACATAAGTTAACAAATAACGTACATATATGTACGGATAGTACCAATGTGTCATTGTAATTCAAACATACATTCTTTAAAAATTTTTTTTTTCTTTAGAAAATTGTCAACCCTTTCCGTTCAAGGACACTAATAAAACTTGACTGAATGGAATGACACGACAATACACTTTACTCTAATTCATTTGG
>NW_018108263.1:214660-217506 GCF_000183805.2 Loa loa
TTTTCCGGATTGCATGATTCAATACATTACTATAATGATTCGGTTAGCTAATGGTATTGGTTTTTTTTTCTATTCTTTTTTCTAACAATTACATAATTGTTATATATGTCATAATCATAATTGTTATATTTGGATAAAATTTTATTTAAGAAAAAGAAAGAAAAAGGAAAAAAAAAGTCGGAGAAGAAAAAATGGAAAGGAAGAAATAAAAAGTTTTAATAAAATCTTAAAAGTTTATTATTTTATGAAATTATTCTAATAACAATAATATTTGCATATATAGTACATAAGTTAACAAATAACGTACATATATGTACGGATAGTACCAATGTGTCATTGTAATTCAAACATACATTCTTAAAATTTTTTTTTCTTTAGAAAATTGTCAACCCTTTCCGTTCAAGGACACTAATAAACTTGACTGAATGGAATGACACGACAATACACTTTACTCTAATTCATTTGGAAATATCTTTTCTAATCAGATGAATAATAACAGCTGCTGATGACAGATGACATATGAATTAGTCCTACTACCTGTCATTGTAATATTTGCATAAAAAGATGATGAAATCAAATTTTGATTTAAAAAAAAAATCAGTGAGGATTATATCTTAGAATGCAAAAATTTTAAATATAGGCTAAAATTAACAAGAAATGTATACAGTAATTAATTCAAATTCAATTAATTTGTTTTAGAAGAAATTCACTTGTTTAATTGCAACTGAAAAATCCTTTCAATTATTGACCAATTTTTAACTTTTAATTGTTGAAAGTCATGTTTCAATTGTGCATTATCTATATATTACAATTCGAAAAAAAAAACTGATTATTTTAAAAATCGAATTTCGAATAAATCAATTAAAGTATTTAATAAACTACATTACAACTGATTATCTTATCATTTCTTCCTTCCTCCATATTTTAATCAAAAACAAATTCTATTATTATCATATAATTGTTCAGTTAATAAAATATAAATTTAATTTTATAAAAAAGATTTGTTTTTTCTTCGTTCACAAATTATACTATTAGATAATTAATGAATATATAAATTGAAAATAAATACAAAATATAATCTATGTTTAAAACAAAAAAAAGAAAATGAATAAATAAATAAATAATAAAAGGAGAAAAAAAAGTGAAAGATCAAAAATCATTAAATTTTATTTTTTGAACTTTTTAAAACAAAAAAAAAAGTGAGAAACATATTGTGCAATGATTTTCTATTTCATTCTTTTATTTGGAATTAAAAGAAAAAAGAATTACTTTAATAAAAGAAAAGAAAAATTTCTTATTTAAATCTTTACTTTTTAATATTTTGATAAGAAATATTTCAAAAAAATGAATGAAAAAAAAAAGTTTTTCGAAAATTATCAAAAAGAAGAAGAAGTAAAGAGTTAAAAGTAAAGTGTAATGGTATGTATGGTTGAATTACAATTGAATCTGTTACGGGGTCGAAGAGATTTCAACTCATACTATTATTATGATGTCCCTCATCACATTATTATGAATCGTTCGCTCTACTGCTTCTGATGTATGATTAAAGGAGGAATGAATTGATGGTTGATTGGTTGGTTGGTTGGTTGGTTGGTTGGTTGGATTGATGGACAGAGAGAGAGAGAGAGAGAGACAGTAGGGACCAATGGATAATGTTGTTGTTGTAATAATGGTAATAATAAACTGTATCACTATATTCATAGATTTAATTAATTAGTAATATTGTCTTCAATTAAATTAAAAATATATATATATAATTCTTTTTTAACATTTATAACTATTAAAAGTGAATAAAATTAAAAATTTTTTTTTTCTAAAATAATATTAATGGAATTAATGAATAGGGAAGGGAAGAGTAAAAAAAAAAAGTTAGACTCTATGCTACTAAGATAAATTTTATTTCCAAGTTATCATTATCAATATTAACATTGAGCAATTATGTTTAATTTTGTAATCTTATAGTAATTAAAAATTGGGTAAGAATGGTAAGACATTTATTGATATCATAATTAACACCACTATCACTACAATCATTATCATCATTATCATCAACATCATTATTATCAAGATTAGTAAGATTATTTGGATTTTAAAGTGCAGTGTTATTAAATATGTGATTTTTCATCAAATGGTAATTATATCACATTTTTTATTTCGGCTATTCCAGCTTATCGTTTCTAAATTATAGATAATCAGTGAACAAATTAATCGATGGGAAAGGATATATTTATTTGCTTGCTAGTTAGGTAAACAACAACAATAACAACAACAACAACAACAATAACAATAACAACAACAACAACAACAATAACAACAACAACAACAACAATAACAACAATAATATATTAAGGAATTGAGTTTTTCTAAAAGTTAAATTTTGTTTTTGTCAAAAATATAAAAATAAAATTTCGTCAAAATTAGAGGAAAAAAAAGTAATAATTTTGATACTTTATTAAGTATAAAGGAAACAATAAATTTGTTTTATATAGCGCAATTGAGATATAACAATTAGCGCTATCAATAAATGACAAAATACTTTAATGGAACCAGTTTAGTCAGATTTCTGTTCAAGGTAAATGGAAGAATTGCTAGATGAGGAAAATGATTAATAAATAGACCGATTGTTGTGAATATGCAGTAATTAAAAATGGAAAATTTTACTGGAAGACCCGATGGTCATTCATTCCACTCATCTAATCCTCCACCAATATCTTTCGCCACTTTCACTTCCTTCTTTCTCCTTTCTATCCTCTCAATTTTCCATATGCAAATCTTCCCTACATATATATATATATATATATATATATATATATATATATATATATATATATATATATATATATATA
>NW_018108263.1:217746-222961 GCF_000183805.2 Loa loa
GGACGTATAAATTTACTAATACTTTCCTTCTCCTCTCTCTCTCTCTCTCTGTCCCTTTCCCTCTCTCTTTATTATTTATACATACATATTTATTTAAATTTAACTATTTCAATATCATTTGCGCAAATTTAAATTATCTAAATAATAAAAATTATATATTGTCATTTGCAAAATGATGAAGAGATATTTTAATGAAAAATGGAATTCATTCAATAGTATCGGTTTGAATGATGACAATAAAACTCAATTAAAATGCATATAATTATTTACAAACAAGAATAATAATCTCCTCTCATTTCAACTATTTTCCATCTATTCCCCATCTTTTTCAGCATCCTATTTTCGACAAAATTATGCAAATAATCAACCATTAAATCTCAATTTTTCTTTCCGAAAAGATTAAAACTTCAAACTTCACATTGCTAACAAACTACCCACCAATTAATCCACATCTGATAATTCCGATATGTAATCAACAAATACGCCAAAAAGTCATGAATTTAAGCCTTTTTTTTTCCCGAGAAGAATCGAACTTCAAATTTCATATTACTACTAATCCACTGATCGATGAATGAAATTGCTTTAATAGACAAATAAGTGGTCCGTATTTTTGTTTAATATTTCGGACTTTCTTGATAGTTCGAATCTACAGTTTATTTCCTTCCAAATACATTGCCAGATCACCTTACTAGAAGTCATATGTTCTTAGTCTCAACAGATGCATTCATAATTTCAAAGATTATCCTTAAAAAGTCAACCACTTAATCAGCCAATCAATCTCTTCCGATGAGCATTTCAAGGTCTGAAACAAAAAATTTTATTATGCTTGAAAAATTTAATTCAATTTTGCACTTGTCAAAATAATTCCATTGCATGAGAAATCTCTGTTCGCAGATAAAATCAATATGATATACATTGCATAGTTTAACATTTGGCGGTGAATTATTACTCTCTTTTTTTCAATATAAACAATCAACGACTAAAAGAGAGAAAAGAAAATAAAAATAGAAATTACTTAAAGGAAAAGAGACTGAGATTTGTTATCAACGAATATCATTTCACCTAATAAAGCAACGGTTAAAAATTGAAGATTTTATTATTATATTAAAAATGAAAAATTAATACAGCAATGGACGAATACTATCGAAAGATGAGGAAGCACCCTTACTGTCTGATTCCAATTATCAGATTTTAAAGAGTAGATGAGTTAAGAAGTCCATTTAAACTGGAAATGAATGAAGCTCTTAGGGAAAGATTTTCAATTTACAAAAACATTCTGAAGTCTTACAATCGGAACATTTCTTTACCTCTCTGTTATTGCATATTTAACTCTCCCAAAAATTTCAATCATTCAGCGTCCACTATAAGTTCGATAACTAGAAGTACTATATTGTTAAAAGGTTAATAATAACTATTTCATTATAACATATTAAAAATGATATCATACACTTTTCTTCACTCTATTTTGGACGAGTATGCTATCACATATCTTTTATCATCCTATCATAGATGAGTGCTATCACATAACTTCTGTCACCCTATCATGGATAGCTGATATAAAAGATCAAATTTCAAGCATCGAAAAACAGGTAAAACTATCT
The DNA here is from genome assembly GCF_000183805.2 of Loa loa. Taxonomy (NCBI): domain Eukaryota; kingdom Metazoa; phylum Nematoda; class Chromadorea; order Rhabditida; family Onchocercidae; genus Loa; species Loa loa. The sequence goes on from NW_018108263.1 coordinate 219,348, forward strand.
ACAGGTCCCTTACAATAATTTTTAGGACTTTTTGTCAAAATCACATTATACATCAGTCACAATAAATATCAAATTAGACTTGTTAAGAAAACTTCTGGACATCATATACAAAAAAAGAGATTAGATTTAGCAATAAGAGAAAGAGGGAATGAGGAAGGTCACTGATAAGGTAACAGAAAATTCTCATATAAACATAAAAATCGAGCATTTTTGAAAACTATTTTGAACATAAGACATGTAACAGAACACTAAAAAATAATCAAAACACGAGATATGTATACTTCAGAAACACTTTTAATCAAAAAGGATGCAAAAGAGAGGTAGCAGCAGTGGCAGTATTTATGTACAAAATAAAACTATAATTTATGCAAAAAAAAGAAAAAAAATTGATGAAAGGCATCGGTAATCATACAATCGTTTCAGTCAACAAACTACAGCAGACCTGTTTTGCTGAAATTAAAAAAAAAATTACGGCAAATTCAAAAATTTTAAACTGGAACATATGAAGTTCTCGAATACATAACTAAAAGTGAAAAAGTGGTTGGCCTCCATCATTCATCTACATGTTTCGGATGAGTACCAATAGGGCTAATGATATACAAAGACCAAGAAATTAAAACATGCAATGTACTCACTATTAACTATCAACCATCGCAACTTACCTAGTAGCACAATTAAGTTGTTACTAATTTACCAATCAATCCCTTAAAGATTAATTTCATCAGAATAAAAAAATTCAATTTACCGGGTAAAGACGAAATTGATCAAAAACGCTAGAAAGATCATCGAATGTGTACTGTTGAAGGACAGTGAAATTTGAGAGATCTGCTTTTCGAGCACACTGAACGCAGTAGACGGGGAATTTGCCATTTACTTCGCGAACAAACAAAATGTTCCAAACTTCAATCTGGAGACAAAAAAGGCATTAGATAACCTCAAAATTCACTTATCAAGATAAAATTGCTTCTTCATATCATAAAGTCAGCACCGAATAATCAAAACGATCGAAAGCAGTATAAAGGTACGGAAGCGAAAAAACAGTGGGCCGTGAAACGAGGCAGAAAACTCTAAAATGTACTGCATACAAGTTATATTAAAAATTAACAGAATACGCTAATAATGCAAAGTTATGGCAAATCATCACAAGAAACCAAACATTCGAGAAGATGAACAACTCTTCTTTTTTTATGGAAGCGTTTTTTTGAATCATTTCATCCCACTCATAATGCATGAACTCTAAAATAATAATATTCAGAGGAACGAACCTCACAAGTAGAACAGTAATGTGATACTTCTCCTTTTTGCCTTGGATGCATCCGAATTGGCTTATCGTAAATACTCAACATATCAGCGATCATCTTACTGTAAGACAGTGATCGTATAAGCGTTTGTTTGATCAATGTAAACATTTTTTGATTTGAAAAACGTATATTCCGTGCCAATTGCCAAGTTAAATGCTGCATTGGTACTAATGATTTGTAACCCTGAAATGAACTAAATGTTTTACTTACTATTCTTGTAAACTTAAACTCTGAATAAAATTGCTACAGCTCATATCAGTAACGAATCAGATCGACAATCTAGCGGGTTCATAAATAGTACTCCCGATGTAGAAAACGAGTGCTAGAAACACTGTAAACAACATCATGGAGATATCTACTTATCTGAGGGTCTGTACAGAGTACACTTGATACGAGAGCATTGAGGTCACCGCGGAACACCGTTACTTAGCCAAAGAGAAATAAATAAACGGGATAATGCATTTCAAAATAACAGCAAACAATTTCATTTAAAATCAGTTTTCTAAACATCTTTCAGAAGTCAGCTTGATAAGAAATTAAAATTTAGCTAATTTTTTTTTCCTACACCATACATCCATCTCCCTAAAACCCACTATGCAAATACATTATGAATACTTCTAATTTACTAATTTGTACTTTCCTAGTAAATATATTTCTTCCGGAAAAAAAAAGAACTTACATTAAGTTTGTTCCATTCATGGCAATGAACCGCCATTTCATATTGGGTTGGTGTGGGTGGTCCAACATTCCATGCCACATTATTACACCATCCAGTACTGTGTACCCAATGAATGCATCCACTACCTACCCAAACCACATCACCTGCTTTCTGAGTAAACCGATACACAGGGATATTTGCCTCCAATAACTCATCAATATCTGGCCACCATGATCCTTTCAGAAAGTTGATTTTACGCCTGAAAATTGAAAAAGATCTTCATGTTTACTCCCAAACAAGGCAAAAATCGATCAAACGATATGTAAATCTCAAAAACAGAGACAAATTTACAACACCAATATATTAGTTTGTTACCAACCGAATTAGACTATTCATTGGATTACCTTCAGCTATAACCACAAACTCATTTCGGAACCTTCTTCCCTTTTTTAGAAAAATTTATTAATTTTTTAACAGTGAATTACTATTCTGTTGTGGAGATTAATTAAAAGCATACTTTTCAACCATTTCATTGACTACCGCCCAATATTCGTATGGAACGCAAAACCATTCACAATCACCTGGACCAATGTTTACATTCACCGATGCCAAACAATTATTTTCAACATGTCCTGGAGTACGTGCACCTGGTACCTAGAACCATCAGCACTTTAAAAGTGTTCTCTCATTACAAAATCGTTTTTCTAATTAAAAATCTAACTTTTCGAATAGGCAATCATTTGCACTGAAGGAATAATAATAATACGCATTATGGCTTTCAGCATTTACTGCAGTAAACAACATACCTTCATATACAGTTGAACGGTATTCATACCATAAACAGTATGTCCAAGATGTGTTAACATATTACATGCGGCAACTAACCGTGCAAAAGACGGCATCTTATTAAGTTCCGATAACTGCACTCTGAAAGACAAATAATTTCACGTCTTTTAACTTCACTTAACATTTAAAATATGCCAAACATTTTGTCTTTCCTTTAGTTAAAAAATATCTTAAAAAAATGGAAAAAAAAACGGAGTAACAGAAGTAGAAGGTGAAAAAAAACGCTTGAAGCAAAGCAAACGTACAAAAAATTAAAAGTACAACAAGGAAAAAAAACTGATGAAATGATTCGTGCCACAATATAAAAGTAATACAAATTCTTACTTGAACTTCACTTCATCCGAAAGATCAACATTTGTTCCAAATTTGATCAGCTTCATCGGCATTTGAGATTCCTCAGGTACAGTAGCACGCCGGCGTTTCAACGAACCATTACCGGCATCTGCTGAAGCACTACCACCACTACCACCATATTTTGCACTTGCTGCCCGAAGTTTTTCGGCTTCTTCCTAAATTTCAACCTTAAAAGTATGGAATTTTTCAGCTTTTGTCTACGAATTGACTTGAAGTTATCATCAAGATCGAAAATGTCGAATGATTTATTCAAATATGTATGATAGTAATGGTGTGGCCTAAAGAGTGCTTACAAACGGTAGATTTCAAACCATTTTTTTTTGGATAACTAGGTTGTTGTTAGTTGGTTCTTAACAACCAAAACTGCGCGATTTCTTCTACTATTTAATTAAAGGAAAACTCTTGTTTAGCAATACTCAATGCCTGACATCTTTAGAGGCAAGATTCGTAAAAAT
>NW_018108263.1:223546-237657 GCF_000183805.2 Loa loa
CTTCTTTCCTTGGCTTTGCCTAAAATAGAAATCCATTGTTCATAATACTTCAGAAACTTTGCAAAAATAACAAATGTTCTATTTTCTCCCCAATACCATATAATCATTAGATTGCAAATATGAATAAGTTACTTGTTCTTTCGTAATATCTTTATCGTCACTGTTGGTTCCTTTTTCAGTCAAATGAATTTCTAATGAAGTAGAAGCTACAGCATCACCTGTAACAGAACATTTAAAAAATCGAAAACAATATCTAAGGGATTTCATTTAAATGTTCAGAAATTTGGAAGGCCTCTGCTTAGAAATAAAAATTTGCAAATACAGTAATAAGCTACCATCTGCTGGTATTTCCTTTTTGATACCACCATTCACAAAATCTTGTTCAACATGTGCTTCTATCGATTGCTCGATACCATTTTTATTAATCTAGGAAGTAATCCAATAATCTTGTTAGAGCTTCAACATATTTCATGTAAGATTAAGAAACAAACGATACATTAAAATCTGCAGTTAGACAGTGGAGTTTTAATCAATATTGATTCGGAAGATTTATTATAGCTCCAAAATCTTACGAATTTCGGTAAGTAAAAATCTTGGACTAACCTTTCCGTATTTACTTTCCAGTGTCTCCAATAAAATATTTTCGCGTTCAGTAATTTCCGCTTTATTTGCGCGTAAAATATTCATCAGTTGAATTTGCACTTCCACTGATTCGTTTGTATTCTGTAATGATAAGAAGATGTCATGTTGGTGTCATGCGGATTTTAATTAAATACATTAACTGAATTGATAGCATGAAGTCAATTCGAAAAACTGCCAATATTACAGCCTTAATTGTGCATAATTGTGCATAAGCACAATGTGCTTATACATTGTTATGCAAACTAAAATATATAAATACCTGTGGTAATGTTAGTGTAGCAGAAAGTAGCGGACTACCGTCACGATAACGCTGCTGCTTTTGCTGGAAAAATTTTCAAATTATTTTTTTTCTTTTTAAATTGAAATCCAAAAAATTCGAAAATACAAGATTAGTAGCATTAGCTTTTCACCGCAACCGGAGCAACTTCAGCAAGAAAATAAGGGAATATTACATTCGATATTGAAAAATCATGTGCAATTTACAGAAATAAAAATCATACTTTCAAGAATTCTTCCTGTCTCTGACTCAGTTCCGCAGGAATAGAAAGCCTCCAAGCTTCGTTAAGACCAGGTAATCTGAAACAGTAAGAAAGTTTCTAATGCGAAAATATTTTAGGAGCCACCCTCTATGATTTCTAAAATTTCATAACATTGAACGAATTACTCGCTGGGTGGCAGAGATCGTAAATTCCCAATAAGTAATGATGATGGATGCAGCTCCTTTTCAAGGACACGTATTCTTGCTTTCAAAGCTTCCGGTGCTGCTGGAAATAAATCCTTAAATCTCAAGTCACTGATAAAAATTTTACTTTTTTACAATCTAGCAGAAATGACCACTATCAGCAGGGTACTGTTAATACAGCACGGCGTGATTTAAAGTAACAGTACAACAAAAAATTGATGGCAGTAAAGCTTATTACTTCATCTTTTTGCTGGCTTATTGGAGCTCCTAAATTAAGTTTCTTATTTATTGTACCGATCAAAAAGAAACTGAATTGAAAATTTTTTAAATTTCAGAACTAAATTTCCGTTTTAAAAATCAAACTAACCTGGTTGACACTTCAGTGCTTTCTTAAAGCAATGGAGTGCGTCCGAAAATTGACAATTAACTTCGTACAATCGTCCTAAATCTGTCCAAGCTGCACTATGTTCACGATCTGATTGAACTGCGCATATAAATGCCTAAAAATTAGATAGATAAATTTAAAGATTTTGGCATGAATCTAGTCAACCGGGAAGTGAAGCTAAAACTTCAGAGTATTAACTTTTAACTAAAGTTTTGGTCTTAAAGTTTCAGCGGAAATTGAAGTTAAAACAAACAAGAAATAATAAGAGTGATAAAATAACAATAAGAACAATAGCAGTGTTTATTTGTCCAGTAATTCATGACAGTTAGTTTTCCATATTCGAATATCGGTTTTCTAATTCAGATTCAAATTGTTAGAACATATGACAAAGATTAATTGGAATTATTTGTAAATAAAAGCTAAAGAAACCAGCCAACCTGCAATGCATCCATTGGCTGACTTTGTTGCTGATATAAAACACCAATACTGCACCACGTATCCGCATCTGCTTCTGATTTATCAATTGAATGCCTAGAAATGAAATGTAAAGTTTAAAGTTTGTGAAAATTTTTCATGACAGATCTATCTGTATTAAATTTATTGTGGCATGACAAGCCTCTAATTCTGACAAAATAATATGATGAATATTGAAAAATATAACCAAAATGAACAAAGCACTGATTAATTACGCCTTTTGCATAAAGTCGTATTTACGAGTTAAAGTAATAAATTCTCATCCAGTATAGGATAGTTTTTAACCCTTTAACTCTGCCCATATTTTAGTATCCAGAAAAGTACTTATCCTACTTTTTGGTAAGGATAATCTTGTTACTAACCAACATCGTTTATATTTCTTGAGAAATTAAGAAAGCTTGTTAAAGTTAAAGATATTATAATTTATGACAAAATCCCGTTCCATAAGCAAATTTATCCACGACATACAAGTATATAATTTCAAAAATTTGGTAATGAATTTGTTTTTAAATGCAATATCATTAGTAATTAACCTGTAATAAACAAATGCGTCGTGTGCTCTATCTTGTAGCTCACCGTAGCAACGTCCTAAATAATAATATGTTTTCCCACAATTGGGTTCGAGTTCTTTGCTTTGAATTAGATAATTTTCTGCCTCGAAAATCTTTTGAGGTCTCTGTGCCGGCGGACACTCTTCGCGGTAGCACAACCAACCTGAAATATGCAACATAAAATTGTTCGAAAACATTCTTCCGATGCTCTTGTAATAACTGCAACATAACATATTCCACAACGTCAAAACCGCTACTACCAAAACCTAAAAATTCGCTTTGTTAAATCCTCGAACAAAAACATATGAAAAAGTTTTGCAAATGATCATCAGTCAGCTACGGATCATCGCAACAATGCGGCTCACCACCTTTCAGGAATAACAGCAATATACAAATATTTGACCTTACAAAACGAAAAATTCAAATTGAAAACTAAAAGTTGAAAAAAATATGCAACTTCCGCAGATATTATCAAATAGATGACGTCACATATCCATTTCATGAAATATATCTGGGAAATATTCATGCCACTACCGAAAAAGTAGAGGAAAAGGTAAATAGAGAAAAAGAAACGAAAATAGATGATACATTATACATTACCAAGTTGTCTTAGGATCTGCGCTTGTAAACTGCTCGTCAGTTGAACGGAATGGTCAGTTAAGATTGTTCGATACTCGATGGCTGCCCGATCAAGGTCACCAGCGATGTCGTAGCAGTGAGCTATGTTAAAACGCAATTCAACCTTCGTCAGGAATGTGCTTTCACGGCTGTCGTTCAATGCTGCTGTGAAGTGCTGCAATGAATAATTTGAACCCTCTGTGCCAAAATAAATTACTCAAAAGATAATGAATGCTCAGACGACTATAACACATCGAAATGTAATTGACGAGTGAAAGTTCATATTATTTAATAGAAATATGAAAACAATCGTCAAAATGTTTTCAAACGAACGTCTAATTAATTACTAGTATTAAGTGCGCATACAGCAGTAAGTGACATCAGCTTAACTTCGATTACCAAAATTGCTGTGATTTCATTAAGATGAGTTTAACTTTTCTGGTTAATTTGGTCTATGTAAGTCTTATCTATTTGTTGGTATCTCTTATGCTCACCTTACTTTATTCATTACTCATAATATCACCCGTAATGATAATCAAATGTCTGAGTAATTATTAACACCTCATGAAAATCATCAGCCGTAAGATGATTTTATCGTATTCAAAAGAACTAAACAAAGTGATTAAATGTCGCACCCTAAAATTTTCCTCATACTTCCGCCCAATGTCGTTACTTTTTTTTCTGATCAAATGCAGAAATAACTACAAATCACCAGAATTCTGGCACAAATTTCTGTTGTGAAGCAAGAAATAGTAACATTTTTTTGCGGATGGAAAAAAAGAAGGACTAAAAACTTCTCTTTTACGAATCATTTATTCCATTAAGTTTTGTTTTATTGTAAGATGCAGCCATGTACATCTGACATTGAAGTGATGGGTTCCAACAGAGAACAACGTTTGCGGAACATGGGATTTGAATAACAGTATTTGAATGTTTTACCACCTCAATAGAATCGTTACTAATGCGCTGATGATTTTGAATGATACCGGAAGTGAAGCAATAAAATATCAGCACCTCCTAACTCTAATAAGAGATTAAACCAGGGAGGAAAAAAACAAAACCTTAATGGCAAGTTCGAAAAACTCCAAATTCTTGCAAATAAATCCCAATCTGGAATATATTTCAACCGTAAATTCGTGATTTGGATGTGAGTAAAGAACGCGATTAAATGCTTCACCGGCACTGAAATTAAATGGAGACATTTACTTGCAAAGAAAAATTTCGCACACAATTAAGTAAGCGAACTATCCAGTAATTAATATCTAAAACCACTGAATTGAATGGAATTAGACAAGGTAAATTACAATGATTTGTTGTTAAGTCAATCCATTAAAAAGAAAGGATGATGGAGTTACAGAATATTTCAACAATAAGCATGTGATGCAAATTTCATCTATATAACTCTAGCACAGAGTTTAAATCTAATTCGATTTATATTTAAATTTATGGAAATTTTACGACATGAAAGTTTTGACGAAAGAAAACAGAATTAAGAAATATACAGAGGGTAAAATTCCTATTTTTTCTATGCTTTTCAAAAAATCCTTTTGAAATTATACTGTGCTTCCATTCCAAACGGAAAGCTAATGTATTTCTTATTAGTAATGTTCAGTAGAACGAGAAAAGGTTAACTTGTCACCATAAGAGCAGTTCAACATATTTTCAACAACACATACTTTCCTGCGGTAAGCATGAGAAAAGAAAGGGTGATTTTGAAATTCTTTAAATTGATCAGTTCATTTGCATGGAGATAGTTCTGCTTAGGAAATCAGTTTATAAACAAAAAACTTGGATTCGATTTCTTTATTTATTCGCTTATTCTTATAGCGGTAGGACGATCGAAACCAATGCAACACAACTACCTATCAATCCCATCACAAATCACGATAAGTGTTCCAATATACAAGCCCCATCTGTTCGAATGAAATAAAAGAGGACAATGTTGCTGTCAAATGCCGCCAAGCATAAATGACTGATTGTGTTTCATCAAGATTTGAAAATTGTAATAAGAAATGAATATCATTAAAAATTGAAATAAATGGACAAAATAAGCGAAGATGGAAATCTTCCCAATTTCAATGGTAGGAAACTTAGAAACCAAAAGAGTAAATAAGTAAAAACGGGCAGAGGATAATAAGAATAAAGAAAAGGATCAGGAATAGTACGACATTTGTGACGTTTTGATATACTGAAAGAAATATAAGCCAAAGTGATCTCATAAATGGGTAGCTACAACGGTCAATAGGTCGCAACACATACAGACATAACATCACGAGTAGTGGACAGCGCATGTTTGGGATGTGGGACACGCAGAATAATAGTAAGCCGATCGATCAGGTCAAAGAAGAAAAAAAGTGTGAGGTAGAGGATGAGTGAGGGACACTTCTCATCTCACCCTTCATTTCCCAACCTTCGATAATATCCAAGCCTGGGAGGGAGGGAGAGCGAAGAAAGAGAAATGAGTGACCAGCTGAAGATCTCTGATTATTCTGGTCTGCAGCTAAGACAAAAAGGTTGAAATGGGATGCAGAACGAAAAGGACATAGAGTTAGTATTTAGAATGTATAGCGTGAAAACATATCAGGAAAATGCAAATAACTGTGTGAAAAATCAACTAATGATTATAAAAAAGGCATTAAATGTAGAAATGAGGAAGAAATGAAGGCAAACGAGCACTGCAGTCCACTATCGCTGACCATCTGTCAGATTAGAAGATTTGCAAGTAAATTTTCGGTACCCACTGTTTAAATCGCATTAATTTAAACATTTAAAATAGAAAGGACAGCTGCCTTTACGTTATGAAATGAGGAATTGAATGAATTGACTAATAAAACGGTACGGTTGCAATTTCTGTGAATTCAACTTCTAACTCTAAAAATTTTTACTAACATTTTCTTGTTCATAAAAAATCTTTTAGTGTAACTTTTTTAAACATTGAAATTCGGAAATACTTCTCAAACTTTCCTTTCCATAATTTCTCTTGCAAAAATTTCACCGAAAAAACTTGGGAAGGAATATTTTTAGATTTTATTTTTATTTTTTAAAAAAAAGGGCTAATAGTTCAAAGACCTCAATATTGAAAACTTGAAGTTTTTTAGCGTGCTAAGCACCTTTAAACAAATTGCAAAAACATTGAATTTTCCGTGTCTTATTCGTAGATCCTCATAAGTCATTTACACTAAGATGGCTTGAATTAAGCAAATGAAGAAATGAAAGAAAGTAGGAGGGGAGAAAAAGAAGTATGATCACTGATCACTGTGTACAAAACGTTAGCAAAAAAGAACATAAAACATGGGAAAACTTTTTGGAGCTTCAAGCAATAATTGTTGATATGATCACATGTGGGAATTTCCGTTTCTTATCTTATCCCTCCAATTTCGAAAAACGAAATGAAATTATTCTCTTTTGGCACTCTTTTTTGCAATCATTTTCATTATTCCTCATATCCAATATTCTCCACATTTACTATCATTAGTGAAACCAAAACGTAAGTAAAAGAGATCTAAAACGAGAATAACATATAAATAACGAAGGACATATAATCCGTGCAGAGTGCTTATTATAAGTGATAACTGTGCTTCTAATCATATTACAACTTAATTTCATTAAATTTAAACAGCTGGAAATATAGCTGGTCCTTGGCTTTGCTTATTCCACTTTTAATTAGAAAACGTTGTGACAACTATAACTAAGCACTGGTAATACTTACATTTCAAATGCTTTAAAATGGAAATAAACCATTCCGAGACCAAAATATGAAGCTGGTTCTTTCCAAAATCCATCTCTGTTTAGATTATAAGCTTTCTGATAAGCTGATAACGCTGAAAAAGAAGCACTTACGATACGTATTATTGCATACATTCTTTGTCTACAGTTTTTATTCAGTACCAAATAATAATAAGTCAGACTAATCTGAGTCTTTTCGTAGCAATGCTTTCGATTATGCCATATAAATGTAATAATAATAGGAATTCATTTACTGAATCCATATCTCCAATTCATAATTCCATCACTTCATGATCAAAACAATAAATATAATAAACATACCTCTAGAAAAATCTTTTGCTAGCAAACTAATATGTCCAATTTTTAAATACACTTTATAAATTTTCGTGTTGTCTTCCTCCTTCGCCTCAACAAGTTTGATTAATTCATTATCTAGGTTCCGTATACCCTACAATATGAAATACTTCAATGTTAATGAAATATATCTTTCCAATTAAAATTCAGTTTCAATTAATCCCAACCCAATTTCTAAATCTCTCCATCCCACTCACACTTTTACATATTTTTACAGGACAAAAAAAAAGAATAAAAAGACAAACATCTAATACCATCCTAAAAAGAAAAACATTTAAGTCTTTTATTAACATCATCTCTATAACAGTTGCTTATACTATTAACGATTCCTATTAGTTATCCTACACAAAGCATTATGATAGAATACTTCGTGTGTATTATAACCATAATACTTATTTAGCATCAATGTCAGTCATACATTGAAAATTGATTTAAATTACTTTAAACACATATAAGAAAGGTAGAATTAATATCCTAACTTTCTCCTACTACTACCCAGTTTTTACTCATTAACAGAGTTAAAAAATCTAACCTTATAAAGAAGAGCTTTATCGGCTTCCGAAAATTCGCCCTTTTTATTCCAAAAATGGATGAAATCAAAGCTGAAATTATTCAGTGAAAGAAATGTAGAAACAAGAAAATTGAATTATTTGCTTTAAAAAAAAAAATGAAAAAATAATGATGCAAAATAAGCAATGCAGAATTATAACAAAAAAAATGTAAAATCACAAAAAAGAAAGAATAATGTAAAATTTCAAAAACTAATAGGAATATAAGTTTACACCAAATGAATAAATGATAGCTAGATTAATTTGAATAAAATTTAATTACCTGTTCAACTTGACGAATCTAATTTCTTCTGCACACGTGAACCTTGGTTCATACGTGATATTCATGGTTCATTAAGTTGTACAGAATTTTTCTAGAACTTGATAACCTTCTAATCTAAGCGCAAATAAACCAGTACCACACCTTACATACGTAACGAGAAATACGCTGATTCATAGCAACTAAAAATGCTGGCCCGTATGAAATTTATGAAATTATCTCATCTCAGTTTGAATAAGTTAAAAGTAATACGTGTGCTATGACGTATACGTAAGTGTTTTACTTTTTTTGTTGTTGAAGTTAACAAGTGGACAGATAAATGTTAAATGCGGATATATATTGGAAGTATTCCATACGTGCGAATTTCATGTGCTTGTTACGTTTGACAGCCATACATGTCATACGTGCTATATGTTGTTGCTTTAATTGGTACGTGCACTTGTCAGAATAGACACGTGGATTTATTGTCGATTAAGATGTTTACCTACGCTGTTTTATTTTCCTTAACGACATTCAATACGAAGTACATAAGTGAATTTAATCGAGCTAAACAATACTTTTCGTAATTTACCCTACTTTTCTGTAAAATTTATGACGATGCAGTTCTCTTGTACGTGATATTCATTACGCGATGCACTTCTCACGCATGTGATATTTATGACGCGATGCAATTCTTACATACGTGATCTTTACCAGTCGAACCATCATGTTAAGCAAACAAGTTAAGTGGATCGCTTGCAAGGAAAACGGAAAGATCCATTTTTTGATGACCCATTTGCTGGAATTGTTTACTTTTTTTTTTTTTTTTTACTGGAAAAAAATGGGACAACTTCATTTGAGGTTAAATTTTTCCTTTTAACTTTAACTTATTTAATAATAGTTGCAGGGCCACTTGATGACTCACAATGAGGATTTATTTTACAACTTACAATATTTATCAACGAGGACTGTTGAAGTTAAGATACCATTCTAATGCAAATAACAAGCTGTTATCCTTACATGAACCAATAATTCTCATATTGAATTCTTATTGTAGGAGCAAATAATTATAATATTAAATTTTTATTGTAAAAACAAATAACTGTAATATCAAATTCTTGTTATAAAAGCAAATTTTGAATTAAATAGCAAGTTATCATATTCTCCTTCCATATGTATAATGGGATCCCTATTGTATGAGCAAAAATAGCACATACAAAAAAAGCACCTAGGATAAACGAGTGGTGAGAGTACGTAATTCTTATTGTATAAGCAAATGGTGCACAAATTGCAGATTTTAATAATAATGAAATAATTCATCCATTTCATTTACACTTTATAGCACAACAATAGAGCGAAACATATATGTATACATATATTCAATATAATAGTGAAATATACATAAATAAAGATAAATAAACGAAAAAATTACAAGGAATGCAGCAAACATAATAATAAATTGGTAACAACAATTCGAAACAAAATCACCAGGGATTGCAATTGAATTGAATTGAATTGAAACAAAGAACGAATATATAGCAGTAATGTTTAGATATAATACACCTAAGTAATGAGCACAATAGCCCTTAATGTATAAATAAATGCTTCTTCAATGAAATAGTGAAATCTAATTTGTTAACACTTTACTTGTTTCTTGCTTCTTTTGATGCGATCATTCTTTTACCAGTACTATAAATGAATTGAAATTCATCTATTTTCTTTACACTTTAAATGCTTAAAATGATAATTTGAGAGAGAGGAAGAAAGGAAGTGTTATTGTATGAATACTGGACAAACTTATAAAAAAAACGAAAAAGATTGTTTTGTAAACAAAACAAGAAATTTGGTGTTTGTTTGTTTTATTTTAAATAATCTTTTAAGTTGTTCTCCTTCATTCATTTTTTTTTTTTGCCTACTGAATATCTTAAACAAATTGCTATCAATTGATCTAAAGATGAGAAAAGATTAATTAGCAAGAGGTGAAAAAGAAAAAAAACTATGAAATAAACGGAAGCATATTAAATTGTTGCAAATAATTCGGTGGAAGAAGAACTTTCAACAATAGTATTCAGTGGTGTTGCTGTTGTTGTTGCTGTTATTGATTTTGCTAATATTGAGGATGGTATTATCGTGTTTAGTACTCTTGACGATGGTATTGTTGTTGTTGTTGTTGGTGATGATGATAATAAACCTTCTAGAGAATCCTGAAATATACAAGAAATGATAAAATGATAATTAGAAAATTTTCAAATTTGGCGACAAGTTTTAACTTTTGATCATTTATCTATTACTTACCGAATAATCCAATTATGAAAATCAATAATTATGAGAAGCTAAAACAAAGATAATTACGATAATAAAATAATAATAATAATAATAATAATGACAGGAATGATTATTTACAACTTCGGATACATATTAAAAATATAATAGTAGAATATATAGTATCAGGATAAGACATAGTACTTATTACCACCATAGGGAAATATATATACGCTTGTCGTATATTCACTCAAAGATTAAATGAAACTGAAAAACATTTTAACCTCAGGACAACTGTATGATCGTGTTTGTAGCTGATCAGTTGTACTGATATTATTATCCGGATCTTCATCCGATGTAGCCGGAACAAATGTTGGTGATCCAGAAGAGGGTGATGAGCAACATGTACCATTTGGATTGTTTCCATTTCCATCCACAACACTACTACAATTACTATTTCATTAATTATCATAATATCATGAAAAATGATTTTGAAATTATTGCTTTATTTGAAAAGACTAACATCTCCTAATTTGTCTAAAAAAATTCTCGGAAATTTTATTAAATTTTAATTTCAGGTAAATTAATCTACCTATCTGTGGTTGTATCAGAAGAACGAATACTATCAGTGGAAATTGTAGAAGCCCAAGACTGTGGACGAGCCGGTCGATGCTGTTGATTCAGTCGATCTCGATGTGTTACACGTTCACCAACTATCCTAAAATAATGAATCCCATTTTTTTTTCGTTTCCCTTCCCTTTCAAATGTAAAATTCAAAATTTGTTCAAAATATCGTTATGGATTTTTACGAAATTAATTTAAATCAACAAACAATGAGTTATTTACTTTGATAATTTCTAAAATTGCAACATTCAAGATGATATTTCACCTCAATTGTTCATGGAAAGATCAATATAAATAGTTTGATATATTTATAACTTACGAAATAGCACGTGTATATGTACACGTACGTGCGAAAATATAAATATTACTTGTAAAGTCGTTGTATCCATTTTATCCGAGCAGATTCATCAATAGGTTGCACAACATATGCTTCACTTTTCGTCTCATCCCAAACTTCAAAACGTACAGATGATGTCTTTGATGTTTCCGAAAAACCAAGACTGCATGTCTGAAGTCAAGACAAACATTTTATAGAAGATATGAAAAATAGAAATTATAAAAGTTTCTGATTAAAGTAATTCTAATGATAAAAAGTAAACCAATAATTATCACTTACTGGTATAGATAACTTATGTTCGTAATATTCAGAAGCATATGGCACAGATTGCGATCGTTTTTTGCAAAATAACAGACCACCATCGAATAGGAACAGATGTCGACGTTGAGCCTTATTAAGACGACGAGTTCTTTTCTTGAATGCATAAATGTCACATTCATTTTGAAGTCTTAATGCACCCATTTGACAGAGATCACCCTAAAATGAATTCATTGATTAATTTGCATATTTTAGTATTATTATATATTTCTCATGAAGAGTTAATTTTTCATTATTACAATTAGAAAAAAATAATAGTAATTACTACAAATCCAGCAATATGCAATTGATGCATGGCGGTATTAAGCTGAGTCAATAGATCTAGCATAGAGGATAAAGCTTCATCAACATGAGGCTTAGCCTGATCAGCACAATGACGATGTACTTCCTGCAAATAACAGTATATGTAAATTTATCATTATGATCAACTGATACTATTCAATAGCAAAAGTGCTATGATTCAGTAAATGTAGAAGAAGCATGAATGGAAAATGATCTAAGAACCTTAAATCCTAGTAGAAAATTAATTAATTCATTGTCATTCTGAAATCACACTTATACTTCCAAATGCAATAACTGATATTTCATTGAATCAAATTAATGCTGGGGAAATTCTTATACCAAAAATTAGTGCATCAGGTAATGGGACAAGGATTGGCGAGGGAAGGGCTCAATTATAAACCTAATTAATCGTCAGCCTAATCAATTACTTTTAGCAAAAGTTGATATTTGGTAATCCTTTGTACCGGTTTCAATAAATAAGCACTTAATGGTAATGGATGTCCAGCACGTTTCTGGCATTCCTGAAATCAAAATTGATTAAATATCTAAAACAGTAGATTAAGATAATGATATAATTATTATTTATAGCAAATTAACATAATAATACAATTACTATTTCATGAGTTAACGCTTCATTATCTTAACTTACTTTATAACTTTTATGATGTGTGTAAAGAAAAAAAACTGACAAATGACAAATACATATATATATCATCTTTATGTAATCATCATTATTTTTTTTCCTCTTCCCTTTTAAATGTCAGATTAAAAAGTATTACATGTAATAAACGTAAAAGTAAAGATTAAAAAAAGACGACCATAAAAAATTTAGCAACAGCTCCATCTGGTTGTTGTTCCCGTCGTAAAGCTTCTCCCAATGGTTTATTTTGACAGTAACGATGATAAAGTTGAAGAAATTTATTACGATGATTGAGAAAGCATCGGCATATTTCGACTACTGAATTTCCCGCAGCCAAAAAATCAGCCAAAAGATAGTTGTTGTGAAAATTCAACTGAAAATTTAACTTGAGAAATGTAAAAAAATTAATGAAAGAAAAAACTATTAATTCACTGCAAAAAAAAAAAATTAATAAATTATAATTTATCAAATTACAACGATACTAATTATGATAATAATAATAATTATATGACAGTAAGTTATTCGTATTATATCAATTTTCCAAACTTTTTAAATGAAGCTATTAGTGAAATAAGGAATAATAAGACTAACCAGGTCAGAAATATTACCAAATAAGATATCAGAACGATCCCTTAGATGTGATGCTATTAAATGCTCATTTTCAGGTGCTTCAAATGGCCTAATATAGAAATCAACGATAGACTGTAATTCACGAACGTAGCTTTGTTCCGTATTTACCTGTAAATGTAAAAGAAGAATTCCGGAACCGGACTAAATAGTGATCATTTTGAAGTAATGCTGGAAGGAACATTTCTATGATGATGTAATAAGAAATAAAAAAAAAACAGAAATTGTTCCAACTTACTAATTCAGAAATGGCAAAATTTAAGAGTGAAGTTGGTTGATCAGATCCAACTGTCGCACTACTGCTACTACTACTACTAGTACTACCACCTACGCCACCATTACTACTACTACTGCTACCATATTCAACATTTTTTCCACATATGAATGCATCTTCACGATTACCATGAAGCACTTCGATTTGACGCTGCAATATGATAAAAATATAATTAATCAACTAGTTAACTGATCATACTTTTTATATCATAATTAAGTACCAAATAATATTTAATTTATGAAATTCTAAATAATTTTATGTTATGATGAAAATACAATACATTTAAGCCATATGTGCATTCCTTTTTTTGACCTTTACAGCACTGATAAAATTGAATGTAAATAATTGATACTAAAATTCAGAAATATTGTTCTTTTCGTCTGTGCTTTTTAATTTTAAATTCATTTCAATTACCACACAACATGAATTGGAATGAATTGAAATGAAATGAATTAGATTAATATGAGAGGTGAGAGAGAGAGAGAGGAGGAAGAGAGAGAGAAGAAGA
>NW_018108263.1:238398-241025 GCF_000183805.2 Loa loa
GGTGAGAGAGAGAGAGAGGGAAAGAGAGAGAGAGAAAGATGAAGAATCAAATGTAATTAAAACAAGGAAAAAAAGGAAACAAATATCGTACCGTTTGTCGGATAACATTTGCAGGTGCAGACCATGATTTCGATTTGCGCATGCGTGATTTGAAAAACATCACAATTTCAGAATTATTACAATTAATTAGATTGGAATGTTGCTGAAATTGATGAGACTGAATGAAGAATGGAAAGGAAAAAAGCTTAGCAATAATAAAAAATAAGAATTCATTGAGATGAAAAATAATAAATTTGAAATGAAAAAATAGAAATATTTGGTGAATATTTCAAATGAATAATTAATTATTTTCAATAAAGTGTTTAAATTAATCGATTGTAATACTTCTTAATATTCAACAGATATTTGGTTTTTTAATTAAAAAAGTTATTTGAAAAAAAAATTATCGCCAATATTTTGGAAAAGTAAAATTATCGATAAAGAATTGTTTGTTTGTTTTTAAATTAAAACGATTAATTCTTAAATTTAATTACATTTGGAAAGTATTTGCCATGAATTAAATGAGAGAATAGTTTGTTGCAACAACAGCAATAATAATAATAATGATAATAATAATATTACTAATAATAATAATAGTAATAGCATTCATAGTAAGTCAAAAATGACTTACTATTGTTCATGTATTATAAGCGATAATACTAAGTGACAAGGAAATAAGGAAATGAATGAGTGGTAGCACTGATAATTCATTGATAATTCTGATTTGGGAGGAAGAAAAGGAAGAGTAAAGATAAAAATTGAAATATAAATGATGCTAATATAAGTGTGAACATTTCTCCAATGGGAGGGAAAAGTTTCAGGAATTGAAACGGAAAGAAGTGATAGATAGATAAGTTGCTATTAGGGAGAAAGAAAATGATAAAAACAAAGAGGGAGAGAAGGAGAAATAGAAAGAGAGAGAGAGAGAGAGGGAAAGAAAGAGAGAGAGGGAGTAGATTAACTGATTAATGAGAAAAGCATGGAAATGAAAGTAGAAAGGCGAAAAATGAAAAGTTCATTATGTGACAAGCCTGAATATGCACTTGTCAACCAGTAGAATAACTTCCCCAATCTATTCCTTCCTTTATCCAACAATTTGTCCAAAAAAAAATTGGATCAATTTAAAGAAAAACTGAAGAAAAAAAAGATTTTTTTCTTTTTGCAAGCATAGAAAAAATTTGTTGGAAATTTGCATATTAAATTGTAAAATTTAGAAGAAAAGAAGAAAAATATTTCATAAATGAAAATCAATAATTCTAATTAAATAAATGATTTAAATCGATGAAAAAAAACCAGTAATTCTTATCAAATAATACTAATAATACAGAAAAAAGTAACTTTCTATTCAATAATATTATCAATCATAATCAAATAAAAAATAAAAAATAAAAATCAAGATGTTATCTGATAGAAGTTATTAACAATAATCGATATATAAGATAATTAATGGAAATGATGAATAATTTCTATCTAATAGTCATTATTCAGTGATATTTACACTACCGTGTATGAATTAATAAATAAATAATGAATATAACGTCTATATAATAATGATAATGATAATAATTTAAGTGATAACAAACAAATAAGAATAAGAAATAGATAAATAAATATATCAAATTTATGAATTGATGATAAAATTACAAGGATATGGGTGACCTCAAAAAATAAGAATGAGAGACAAATAGAGAGAGAGAGAGAGAGAAAGAGAAAGGATGAATGGAATGTATTCGAATACTATATACACATCCTTTCGATTATCTCGGTTTGATCCCGCGAAATTTCACTTGCAATACTTTTTTTTTCTTCCACATTCTCTTAGCTTTTTTAAATACAGAAAGAGACAAAGATAAGAGACAAAGATACAGAAACAAAGGGAGAAAGAAGGAGAGAAGAAAAAAAGCAAAATATGCAAAATAAATAATGGCGATGAAATATTCATTTATTGAAAAAAAAGAAAACCAAATTTGATGATGTGATAAAGAAGAGTGAAATGTGTAGATCAGGTTATGGAGTTAAATTGAAATTACGATTGAAGTACGTCAATAATAAATCAATAATAAGTTAATGAAAAAAAAAATCAACAATATTATCACAATTTAAATTGTTAAAGATATAAAATTAAATTAATTAGGCGAATTTTATGAATTGCTTTCTTTTCTCTTTTCAATAAACATTTGGATGTAGCCATATGGGATAAGGACAATGATAATAATTAATAATAATAATAATAATAATAATAATAATAATAATAATAATAATAATAATAATAATAATAATAATAATAATAATAATAATAATAATAATAATAATAATAATAATAATAATAATAATAATAATAATAATAATAATAATAATAATAATAATAAAATAAAAGTAAGAAGAGATAAAGAGTAAACATTTCCATGTGTAAAGCATTTTTCTCCTCACAATTTAACAAAAGTATATTTGCATGGATAACGAGCCACATCATTCCTTTCTGGCCATTTGGCAAAGATGAATTAGTATTGATTATCTTAGGCTAAAATGATTGACACAATATTGTCCTTAGCTAATTGCTGTGCTTATATGTATATATAGTCAATACT
>NW_018108264.1:0-8755 GCF_000183805.2 Loa loa
TATAATACATAAATATATGTCTTTCTCGTCCTTCGTACCATTCAGGTCTGATGGACAACTGCCCAATTTCATCCCCTCACCTACTCTCCTCTACAAACATTCATTCTCCCACACTCTCTTCCTTTCCAACCGTTCCTACTTACCCTTCACTAAACAGATGAATGGATGAACTGAATCAAATGGAATCAAATCGACCAGTAGTGATAAATGGCAGTTGCTCTCTGTACAGGTCCCTTCAACTCTCCCTTCACTTACTCCTTCCTCTCTATTTCCATTCTGTAAACAGCTCCAGTACAATAAACGCATCTACGTCTATCGATATTGTATTTCAGTGCTACCGCTTCCTATTCAAACCCCATCAAACTATACAGAGATGATGATGATGGTGGTGATATGATGACATTCAAAGCAATACCCCTCCGATGTGCATCTTTCTTGAAAGCATTTTACCTATGAAACTTTACCGTCAGCTATTTTTGTGTGGATCAAATCAATGATATCCTTTTTCTTACTCTTTAACTTTTTCCCCTGATTTGTAATCAGTTTCTATTCATCAGTTTGTTTTTCGACCAAAATCTGATTCTATAACATACTGTAATTGCTTACCCAAGTAAATGAGTGCATAACAAGTTAAACGCACATAGAATTAGAATTTTTTATCAGTTGATTCCCAAAGAGATGTCCAAGAAACCAAGAAAAACAAACCGCCTTTTTTGCATGTGCCGCGCAGTATCCACAATATTTGACGTTCTTTGAACCACCACCTTCTTCACAGAGCAAGCCTTCAGCTTGTGCGCAAGTAACATGAAAGCACTAGAACAAAAGAAAATTCGTCTACGAATGATAATAATAATTTTTGGCAAAGGATAATAAAAACGTAGGGTATAGAAAAAAATCTAATCAAATTGACAAGTTGATAATTTTTGCAAAAGTTTATTCAAGTAATTATTTATTTTTGTTACATGAACAGATTCATTTCCCACACTGGTCCCAGTCCAGCATCATTCCATAAAAACTGTTTAGTAAAATGGATTAAAGAACAACAGAATATTTCCACCCTAATACATGTTCCTATTTTAGTCCAATTAGCCCAACAGATGAGCATGCCACTGGTTACGTTGCCAAATACTTTATGCCTATCCATTTATTCCTATTGTACTTTAATCTTACCTTTTTACAACCAGGTTTATTACATGGCATGCATGCACCAAGATATGCTCGTTTTTCCTCCCCGCGTTCTACACATAGGTAACACTGTTGTTGAAACCTGCAATGTATGACATCAGTGAACATATGACATTCCAATCTTCCCTTCTTCACTTTGACACTGCAAGGAATTTCATGAACAAAGAGTTTATAATGGTAAAAAGCGATATGATTTAAAGTAGAAATCGTGAGAAATACATGTACATGTTAGACATTTGTCTGTAACTGTCCGGAGAAAAAAATGGCTTAAAAAATAATAAAACTCTAAAGTACTTATTAACATTTCTTGACAAACAGCCATTGCTGCTACTGCATCTAAGATCACATTATTCGAAGAGGTCAAATTAAATTCGACACAAAATAAACTTTAGATAAGGCAATAAAAATTAGTAGCTTAGAATGCTGATCAGATAGCACAAAGAGAGACAAACCTAACCTAACTATGAGATTAATTTCAAAGTTAAATTTGAGGGAAAAATTAACCGCTCCAATGGAACATCACTCAGAATTACGGGATCCATACTGTGCACATCTCCAAAACGTACTTCCGGTATGTACAAAGCGCAGATGACATGTGCCCATTCTGAAATTGAAGTTAGGTATTAAAAAAGAGACAGAGATGCGAAGTAATCAATAAAAAAAATGAATTATGCATCCTCGAATTAACAAATCAATTATAGACCACCAATATTAATTTCAAATCTTGACATATCCTAAAAAATCAAAAAAAGAGCTGAGAGATGTCAACAATAACGAAGCAATCTTCATAATCTGCAAAGCAATTATTGCATTCTGGAAAGAATTAATATCTTTACACAAATTAATCAATTGTCTGTCCCACTTTCGATTGTGCTAATCTTTCAGTTCAGCTGTTACATTTTATGAAAAGCATTTAGCTACTTCTACTAAAACTGCCTCTGCAAAGGGAGAAGGACGATAGAAAGGCAACGAAGAAGAAATGCCGAGAGATTACATTGTAACCTTTCCATACATTCGTCAGAAGGAATGATGACGATAATACCATGCATTTGCAGTGTTTACTCAAGGTGATATATATAAATAAATATCACACGATCTAGACTACCACAACACTGACCATCGTTATCGGTCCGTTTGAGTGCACCATGACCAAAGGGGCACAATTTACAACGCGGTGTTTCGCGTGTTTCGCGTACCTCCGCAACATCACCGCTGTTCCCGTTGTATTGCGAATGTGCGATAAAATCGGCACACTTCGCACAGTACCATTCACCCTCGGGTACTTCAACAATACCATAGCAGCCTGAAAATTATCATCTTTTTCTCCATTATATACCCATTCAACCATAGTAAATATGTTTCGTAACGAATAAATGCAATTCTATCTTGAAGCATTCTAAAACTTCCCTCTCAGTCGTTGTTGACTATAAATAAAATTAATAATACTTTAAAAAGAAACTAAACAACCCAAGATCCTTATGTTACGCGGTAGATTTTAGCTTGTAGGAATAAACCACAAATATTACAGGAGTCTGTAGGTACACGACACAGCTTTGACAACTATGAATTATCAGAAACTAACTTAAATTAGTATAACCTTCACCTACCAGAAGGAGACAAAGATTCTCTTAACAGTTTGCACAAGCATCCTTACTGAATGATTTTTAGTAACAATAATAGGATAGCATTTTAATCACAGAATATTACACCTTAACCAAGAAAATGCATAATTTCTCCTAATGATTGGATGCCATTCATTTGCCTCACACTCTTTATTATTATACCTATGTGAAATCAATAATAATGTGAAACAATATAAGTGTAGTAATTGATTTCTATTCAGACAATGATTTGCATTTTCTCATAGTGGGTGGCAAAATTGATGGTGAAACTAGCCGCTGACATCAACACAACTCACTGGCCTGTGTACAAATGAATTATTCACTTTTTATGTATCTACTCTGTGTGCTATGTGAAAATTGAAATACCGTAATCTCCGTCTTCTTTTTAAATCAATTGCCATCCAGCAGAAACATTCACATGTATACATCGTGGAATGTCAAATAACATCCGTATTAATTGTTGCTGTGATAATAACAATGATACCATTATTAGTAATAGCAATAGTTGCTGTAGCAACAGCACTGCAATGAGTCTAAGTATTCGGCAAAAGATGTTGTGATAATGTTTAATATGCATTGCTTGTATGTGTGTAAATATGAGAGTATGTAACCTGTTCTAAGGGAGCTGGGGAGTTAAATAAAACGAAGAAACCCTAATGACCAATAGCATATGAAGTCAAGAGAAGAACGGAAGTAAATATAGCCGTAACTATTTAGTGGTCGTTACTTCTAGAATGCCGATAAGACGACAGCGGCGATAATGGTGACAACCATGAATGACGGCAATGACGATCACGACAACAAAATCGATGGTAATGCTGATGAGAAGTTTTGGCAACGCACACAATGACAGTAAACAAATCAACACTCGATGCATTCATCGAGTAATCAGTCGTAACAAATGTACAGGAATAGAAACAAACAATCCATCTGGTTGTCCAAAATATTCGAATTAGAACAATGGTGAGTTGCGCCTTGCAATCTTAGCCAACAAAACGTAAGGCAATTT
Organism: Loa loa; assembly: GCF_000183805.2. Taxonomy (NCBI): domain Eukaryota; kingdom Metazoa; phylum Nematoda; class Chromadorea; order Rhabditida; family Onchocercidae; genus Loa; species Loa loa. The sequence goes on from NW_018108264.1 coordinate 3,817, forward strand.
CACAAAAAAAAAGGAGAAAAAATCTCTCGTACTTATACCAAATAGTTTTCATAGACTCAAAAATATTCGTTTCTTTCAATTTTTTCTTTTTTCAAGAAATTAAAAACCCCAAAGATGTGATATTTGTTTGTTAAAAAATTACGGTAATCTCTTAAAGCACATAACATCATTATCATCATCATCAGCAATATCATAACTACTCTTCTAAAGTCTAACCAGACAGTGAAATATATGAGTCATCTTTCTCAAACATTTCCAAACAATGTCATATCAAACAACGATAAAATTTAGAAATTACCATCAACACACACACAAACAATGACGTCATAAATGTGTGTAATAGTAGGGAACAATTTAGGATCAAAACGAAAAAAGTAAACTATAGAAGAAGGATGTTAATGCAGAGGGGAACATTTTGTTACAATGGCTAATGTTGTTTTCTCTTTCTTTATTTCTCTCTCCTGCATCCATAATCTCCCATAAAAGTAAGTGCAATTCTTCCAACAAAAAATAGAAAGTAAGTCATACATTTTATGGTACCATAGACAAAGACACGCGTAACATACACACACATACACACGTACATACACACACATACACACGTACATACACACATACACACGTACATGCACTAATACACACATACACATAAACACACGTACACACAGACACACGCATACACAGACACACACACACACACAGACACACACAAACACTAATCAATGTCCCCCTTTTTATCCAACGAAATAAAAGCATAGAGTGAAAGGAGATAAAATCATTCATTCTACGAATGTATATGCCTACAATCAACCATCCAACCACAAGAACTGAGGACACTCAAGCTATGAATTTCTATCTAGTACTGATATCTATAGTGCAATCGCAACTTGCATGGAATCTTTTCACACTGCAAAACCAGTGAAATATGCATATTACATGCATGCAGTGGCTCTTACAATACACAGTTTTTCTTGGCACATATCAAAGATGCACATAAGTATTGGTGCACATAACTACAACAGTATTGATTAAAGGTTATATGATATATGGGAACCAAAAACAAGCATAATAGCTTTCACATTCAAAAGAATTGGAGTGATGGTCGGAGCCATACAATGTCGCTAAACCCATATATAACCATTAAGAATGAGGATAAATGTTTGAGCTTATTGCCGAGAGAAGATAGTTGGTAATCTTATAACAACAATCCTTTCGAAATACCCTTCCAACTCGACGAAACTTCCATGACAATAAAATAAATACTAAACGGAGCAATTTGCCAGCAATACATGTAATACACGTGAGATCGATTAACCAATACTTCAGCATCACAAATTCAAAAAAAAGAAAGATTTTCTGTCCATCGAGTTAAAAATTAAAAGCACAATACTTGGAACACAGACATATTTGACCTAAAACCGAATGATACCGCAAAAAGAAAACAATGCTAGTAAAAAAATCGCATACCTTGATGGACAGCAACTTCACAGTTGGGACCATCGCAATAAACGAGTGGGTTCGATTCCCAACCATTCTCGTCGGCACAGACGCAACAGCCGCCAAGCATTTCCTGAAATGTTAAAATAACTTGCTTCACAAATTAAGACCGAAGGAAAGGTTTTCTTTTTATAAAATGAGAACAGACATATCAGATCATTACATTTCCCTATCAAAAGCATCTTGATTTACTTCCTTTGCATCCGAAAATCGAATAACAAATTTGAGAGTGCCGATTCTTGCCTGATCTTCAAAGTACGAAAATCAATCCTTACTGATGCTTAAAAATAATCTCTCCATCCTGCTTCCTTCTTTTGATTGTTATCTTGGTAATGATGCTTAAATGGGAAATTAAACTCAGATAAAAAGAAAAAGTTGACAGTAAAGGGCTGATATTTCGAAGCTTAAAGGATGATCAATATATTTAAGCATTGTAATGATGAATATGTTTAAGCATTGTACATCGATTTAGCACTATCATGCTTCAACTGAATCAATTTTAAAGTTACTTATATTTGTGTCTTTCCGCCTAGTGTTAATTTTTGTCTTCATACCCATCAATATAAACGTAAAATAAAAAACAAAACCAACCTTATTTACTACAACATTTTCGGCTCGAGAAGTGCTTGCCTCATCCGGGAAATTTGCCACTGCCGTCCGTTTACCAATTGCTTTCTTTTGAAATAAATGTTAAATCTGTCAAAACGCAACATTATTTTTGATTACCTTATGTCACTATCTTATCATACCACCGTCATCATCACGACGTAAAACGAGTCTTGCACATTTCCACATAATTCAAAATGGAACATATGTAAGCATCACACTATATGTATCATATATATATATATACAAACTTACATATAATATGTGCATGAATATGTATTATAAAATTGTGACTACAATAAGGAAAAATGAACTGATATGAAAAGCATTATAAAAACGAAAAGGATCAAAACCCCTGAGATATATCGAGTTTGCAAGACATAAAGGACCTGGACATTTAAAGATACATTTGCAAATCATATCTAGTAGCAGTTAGAAAAATCATCAGTCATTATGCAGTAATCTTAATAATAAATGTCATTGTATCCTTCACAAATGATAGTAACAAATGTCTTATCTATTAAATCGCATCTAACTAATATTTCTTCTTGCAAATCAAATCATCACATAGCCAAACTCTTCTCTGTCCTCTACGGGATAACAGTCGAATCCAATATGGATAGAAGAGGCCAAATTCGCCTAATCCAAACATGCAAAACTCAGAAGGGAATAGAGGGGCATAGAAGACTTGTCCTACTACTGACAAATATCCCAAAAGGTATATATATCACATCATCTCTTCAAGTAGCCTAGCACTGATATCGATTATGATCTGCACAGCAAATGCTGTGAAATGGAGAAATGACAAACTGGCGCCGCTTCAAAACGAAGTCGTAAAAAAAAGTTCCTTAAAAGGACGTCCGAAATGCGAAAGAACCTTGAAAAATTTCTTCACATACAAAAAACACACACACACATACTATATATACATATATACATGCACATACATATACACACAGATATACCCATACATACATAAAAGAAAATCATTTCTTTTCACGACTTACCAATTAAACGAATTACGATACGATAAGATACATGGACACACACATATATATATCACACACACAAACACACACACAGACAGAGCCACACCCACAGTTATGGTTATAGATACAACCTTCAAATGCAACCAATAAATGAAACTCATCAACCAGAAGTTGTCGTTTTCCAGTTATAATCAATCCTTTATCACCAAGCTATTCCACAAATGAGATGAACCATTCAGCGATCAGAAATCTTTCACAAATTCTCATTTAACTCGATATATTTCAGTATAAAATATCATTAAAATGGAACCTGTTATGCGACATTTCAGTTAATAATGACAACCAAAAATTCCATAAACCATTTTAATTTTAAAAGGATGCTACAAAACTTATTAAGCGCACCAAACTAATAACCATCACTTATGATAATGATGATCTTATCAATCGATCTGTCAAATTCGGTTCATATCGTCTACAAGACACTCCTTATAGTAAACCATCATGAAGTACACCTCCTCTCTCCGATAATACCAATACTGATCGTATGGCACCAATGCTTCTGCCACTTGAATCGATTAAAAACAAAACGTAATGAGGAAATTGAAGTCTTCCTAAAAGCTCTAATCACTATGAAATGAGAAAAAAAAGGTTAGCAATCGTTAGTTGCATACACATGCATACACACATACACATTCACACATACACATGCACACACACACACACACACACACACACACAGATACACATACACGTACACGTACACATACACATACATATACACATACGAACCAAAAAGAATTGGAAAAGGGAAGGGAAGGAGAGAGGGGAGAAAAGAAAAAGTTGCTCTTTCGATGATGTTCAACGTCTCAATAGTCGAACAACCAACGGGAAGAGAAGAAATGCCTGATGATAGATTGATGTCGTTGAAGCCATCCTTACCACCACCGCCACCACCATCACCGCCTCTTTTACCTGCTCCTCCTTCATCATCCTCTCCAAACTACCGATCTACTGGTGCTATTTCCTTCGTCACAACTTACACACCACATACAGATACATATACAAATACACACACGCTGACCCAACCAACCAGTCATTTGAATCAACCAATTAACCCAACCCAACCCAACCAACCAACCAACCAACCAAACCAATCAGTCATTTAAACCGACCAACCTAACCAGCTAACCAACCAACCAAACCAATCAATCATTTTAATTACCAAAGCAATCTAACTCGACCAACCAGCCTAATCAACCAACCAAAACAAGGGAACCAAATATAAGGAATAAAAAAAAGGAACTGTCGAAGCATTAGCTTCTTTTTCATGTTTATTTCAAAGTTAACGAATTATTCTCATCTCTATTCATAGACACACTTCTTCCAGAAATTTTTAAAATTTTATCATCTCATCACCCTTTCTCTTCCTTTAATGTCATTCGTTTATTCATTCATTCATTCACCCATTTATTTCAACGACTGATTACAGAGGAGGAATAATCTATTTATATTTCAAAAATCATTCCAACTGATTAATTCTCTTCACTTAGTCTGATAACAATCTAATAAATTACTCAAATCTAATCACATTCATTCAAATATAACAATTACTCGATCCAATAATTACCTCTTTATTCTTCCTCAATCTAATAATTACCTCTTTAGCCCTTCGCCGCACGGTAATTCATAAAAAATAAACTGTATCATATCGGATAATATCGGATCAGATCGTATCAGATCAACCGCATCCTAGCCATCATGTATCGCAAATGCCTTCCTTACCACTACATTAATAATTAATAATTAACAATAATAATAATAATAATGATAATAATAATAATAATAAT
>NW_018108264.1:9635-41621 GCF_000183805.2 Loa loa
GATAGTAATAATAATGATAATAATAATAATATTAATAATGATAGTAATAACAGTAACAATAATAATAATAATGATAATAATAATAATAGTAATAATAATAATAAGAGGAATTTGAGGTAGAAAATGTTGCTAGTGAAGCACCAAGAGAGAACAGAAGGTACTTCGGTACCAATAGATAGCAAAAACGATTCATTTATTCCTACAGCGTTATTTACAAAACTGTAAAAACGATGAATAGGGGTGTGATGAGGGGTACTACCACGGTACCTTCAGGTACCAACACAGGAGAGGTGACATTGAAAAAGCTCCGGAGAATAATGCGTGTGACATAGATGTGCGGGCATAGCAACTAAGCGCAGTAGTGCTGCTGCTATTCTACATCCGTTAGTTCCCCCTCCCTCCTTTCCTATTTCTCGATCAATAGATCGATAAAGATAAGAAAATAGAGTTCCCATTGAATTAGTATCGATCTTCGTTCCAGACATCTCCGCTCCTTCGTTTGCAGCAACCAACCAACCAAACCACCCAACCAACCAAACCAACCAACCAAACCAACCATCCATCCATCCATCCATCCATCCATCCATCTATCCATCCATCCATCTATCCATCCATCCATCCATCCATCCATCCCATCCCATCTATCCATCTGCGTATGTGTATTTGTGTATGTGTGTCTGTGTGTACGTATAGTCTACGTATATATAAACATATGTATGATGTCATAACCTCATCGTATTTATGATATTTGCCAATTTTTGCATAGTTACGAAAATTTAGGGTTTACTGTCGATAAACAGTGCAATTATATCAACGCTTTTATATGATGTTGCGTGGTGACTCATCGTATGGTGATGATGATTCATTAACCGGTTTTCTTCATTATATCAGTCGTCGTTGTCGCCATTGCGACGTCTTGTTTCCTTTCCGGATGAATAGTTGCTGGAATTGATATATGTTGTTCGTACATTTCTTTTTTTCTTTCTCCACTTTCTATTCCAATTTCTTAGCGCCATCCTCGAAATGACACTGTGACATTGTACCTCTCGGTACCATTGGGATGATTATTTACACCGTATTACCACACACCATTACATCGTGGATTCCACAGCATTACTATTTTGGTTATTTACGTCGCGATTCAACACTACTACTATGGTTATTTGCATCGTAGGTACCACAGCATTATTACTGCCATCATTTATATCCTGAGCACCATTATTTACATCATGATATCACACCGTTATTGCTAAAATATTTACATCATGGATACCATGTATTACTATATACTATTATTATTATGAATATTTACATCCTGGATACTACATTATTATGATTGTTTGCATAGGTACCATACATCAATATTTTAGTCATAGAGTACCATTACTGCGATTATATAAATTGGCGATATCATTGGTAGAATTATTTACACATTATTAATGTTATTTCGATGCTACTATTATAGCAGTAATTATTTACACTGCAATGCTTTTGCTATGATTATATTATTTACATAAAGGTATGAATGGATTTGTAATGGCTGGGACACATTCAGTAGGCTTTTATTTATATATCTTAGTTAATAGGATCAGATTTCCTACTCCCTAAATTAATTTCCAACTAGAATTGTAGGGATAGAAGGCATTAATACTATTTCATTTTTGTTAAGAGTATATTTAACCTAGCTTTGTTTATGAAAGTATTTAGCCTAGAATTCCAAGTTTAAAGCAATAAATCGATGCTCATCAACAACAACAATAATCGTTAAAAAGACCAAGTAGCTATTTTCTAACCGAGCTATTTTGTCATCATAGTATTTATGCTCATCAGATAGGAATCGATTGATTATACCTTTTTGAAATCTACTTAACTGCTACCTGTCAAGTGGTGATCTTGTTTGGAACATAAAATTTATTGGAGTATAAAGAGTTATTTTAGTGCCAAAATAAAATAGATCATTGAATTTGAATGTGTTTTCATGTTTAACCTCTCGCCATAAATTTTAGGGTACGCTTTCTCCATATGCACGTAATTTTGCGACAGTCACTGAAAGGGCAAAGAAAAAAGATTAACATTTCCGAAAGAAATAGCAATACTTACAGATACTGTCAAGAAAATTAGGATGAACCAATGATTTATTGTTTTCTGTTCGGTTATACCCGCACGTCTGAGTATTTACTTTTGCCTGCAATGGTGCAGAGAGATCACGTGGAAAGTTTCATCAAGTTTATTGTTATGTCTTGCTGGCAATAAATTATAGAAAATTCCCTATCATAAAATTTTACAAATTTTCCTGAAGAACGACGCATAATACGTATGGATATGCTGTACTTTTAATTAGTACAAAAAAGTGACACGTGAAATGTGCGTAGTATCTGAGTGGTGGATAAGTAATTGGTAATGGTAGGATTAACCTCTATGACGACAAGTAGGGTCGGCTTGTGTGAGAAGGAATTAGTAATAGTAGGATTAATCTCGTTGACGAATGGTCAATAATGGTAGAATGACCTCTGCTAAAGGTAAATGTGTCACTGGAAAACATGTCATATCACTATATGTATAAAGCTAAGTGGTTACATAAAATTCATTAAATGATTCAAATCAGAATTGAAAAAAGCTGTAATAATTTCAAAATTATCCTCAGCGTATACAATACGCCGTACTACATCATTATTGCATTTACACCATTCAGTTTTCAGAGTTTTAGTTAAATCCCTCTCGAAATTCAGTTCAATTGTTCAGATTGGAAAAATTGTTAGAAATTGGAAAAAATAAAATAATAGAAAGCATTTTGCGTCATTATTTAGTTGAGTTATTTTTTTTTTTCATTCAATTTTTTATAAAGAAGTGATTTACATCATCAGTACACAATGTATTTTGTCATCTTGACAATTCTTCCAATACTCTCTTTTCTCATCAAGATGTTTACGATATTGTTAAGTATCAATACCATCAAAACAGCTTACATGCCAGTAATATTCTGATGCTTTTATATATTATCTCTCTGTGTAAGTCGAATATCATGTGGGAAAATTCTCGAAATCTAGTCCACATACTTGGAAATACAGCTTATACTTTAGAGAAATGCGGCTTATACTTCAATTTTACTGATCTGTTTTCTATCAAATTCTAGTATTTGCGATCTTTGACATTATCCTTTAACATAAAGAGTATTCTCTTTCAAGACAACAAATTATTCAGTTTATTTCGGTAATGTGCATAAAATAACATGTAATGATAAAGGAATATCATAGAATACATTGTTTACTTATATCGACTGTTTTTAAGCATCAGAATTTCCATGAATTTTTGAAAGTGAATGCGAAAGTAAAAAAACCCTGCAAATTTCATAGTCTCTAAGTTCGACTAAAGTTCAAGTGGTGTCGATATGTACACTGGAAAAAAAAAATTTAACTGAATATGAAATGATCCTGTACGCTACAGCATCATCAATACAATCATTCTTTTTAGCAAAACATATAATGAAAAAACTGAGTTGTGTTACGGAGGAAAGATAATGGATTATCTTCAAACAATGCATTCGAACGATCGAATGAAACCTAGCTCAGTTGGAACTTTAACAATTCTTAATCCATCGCTAATGAGGAAAGAATCTGGGCTTAATAATGATTTATTACCATTCCTTCGCGTAACGTAATCACCTGTTTAAACTCTGATACAGTTCGATAGAATATTACTGTTTTGCTCTAAAATTGTTCAAACAAATTTTCAAATGACGTTTTATTTGGCTAACATATTTTTACAAACTCCATTTTCAAAGCGTAACATGCAATTCGTATATAGACTTGCTACTAATCCATAATCATATATTCGAGAAGTTCGAATCAAAGCAGTTACCGGAAATATATTTTGCTGGAATAATGCACCTTTCGAAACCATCGAGAAATAATTACCCATATCGGAAAGTAATGCTAGTATTGTCGAAAGTGATTCTTCATGTGGTATGTCATTCTCATAAAACTCCACCTGTAAATAAGTTTCGGCAGGGATGAGTTATAATAAAATGAATAGAACTTTGGAACGTATAAGTTGCAAATTTAATTCAAATTCCAGTTTTGTAGAATTTAAATTTCATATATGGATTCAGTTTGCAAATCCAAATAACAAACAATGCAACCTGGAATGGTTAGCGTTACTAGCGTTAAATTGCATAAATTGGCATAAAATTAAAGTGTCGATAACCTGTCAAGAACTTACAATGACAGCAACTTCCCTAAAGGGGAACGTATGGGCGGAAGCACAGAATGTCGTAACACCGCCAATGAGTTTCTCATTGAAATAACGCAACGTTATACGTGAAAGCTGCCATGGTTCTAATGCTAGTTCTTTCGGAAGTGACGTAGGTGGATGATGTCGAAGCCAGTAAAGCTGAAATTATCGCATTATATAAGTAAGATCAGGCTGACTTGAGCTCTAAAATTTCACCATATCATTTGCAAAAAGTTCACATATGACCTCTTAACTCTCACCCACACACCTATACACGTACTCAGCACGCAAGGCTACATCGGAGGAAACACATGAAATAAACGTGAGCAAAATGATAATGTAACCTTTGTACGATCACTGACGATATTGGCTGCACAAATTGCGCACAATAAGTGGAAAGTATCATTATCCGCTGTTATTTCTTCACTACCACATAAAATCAGCAACAGATTGACATTAGGTTCCGGATCTACCTCAATACCTCCAACTAACATTTGATAAAATACTGCAACGAATAAAGTAGTGATTTTAATCCAGTCATCATTCTCCTTTGATCAACCATTATTATGGATCATTAAAATTAAATTAGAAACTGAAGTTGGCCATGATGATAAGTAGGAAACTGAAGTGAAATAAACTAAGTGTAAGGTTGAAATTAAGGGAGAGAAGAGTTAGATGAAAATTCAAACATAATTAAGATAAGTGCACAGCAAATGGTAAAGTAATGGGATGCTGCTGAGCGTAATCACTGAATTGAGACTATCGTTTGCGTAGCGCAACCCAGTGGCTGTTTGTTAAATGTGGAAAATCATTCAGTGATATTAGGTTTGTCGAAGAGTGTCGTTCTTCAGGTTGAGGTAATGGTTGGTTTAGTTGTTGTGTAATGACTGTCCGGGCCGGTATAGACTATTTTGGGTCTTTGTCAAAGTGTTTGTCGTTTTGAGTCTTTTATCTTGCTACCTAGTGATTCGAACCGTATTGACTTTAGCTTTAATTTATTTTAGTTTATTCTCGTTTATTCAGTTTATTCTTGATTCCTATACATCCGCCATATTACCTTTTTCCATTGTTGCATATGATTATATTGAATGCTAGTAAACGCTAGTAAACATTCCACATTATTTTTCAGGTGTACAAAGCTTTGGGAGTTACATAACGTAAAAAGTAGTGCTACAATTAATAAGCTTCAGTCATGGGTCGTATGCATAATCCTGGCAAGGGTATTTCACAGTCAGCTTTGCCCTATCGTCGATCCGTACCAACTTGGCTCAAGCTTACAAGTGAGGAAGTTCAGGAGCAAATTACTCGTCTTGCGAAAAAGGTTACCTTATTTGTTAATTTACCCATGTTCACTTCTCACATTCACTTGTTTTCTAATGTATGATCCATGGTGTATGAGCACTTCCATCGTTAACTTTTTTTCCTGAAATAACGTGGTTTAGAAGTTATATTGGAACTTCGCAAAAATATAGAGCTAATTTGATTCACTGAAACGTTGAAGATTTGCACATATTCAGAATTCGTCACAAAGATAAAAAAGAAGTAGTGGTATAGATATATGGTTTGGATAAACCTAATTTCACTTTCCATTCCCATTTTCTTCAATCTGTTCAAGACAGAAACTTTTGGGGTAAGAGAAGTATGACTTGTCAAAACCCACCGTATGTCAGTGTATAGTTCAGTTTATTTTCTTTCTTCAAATTGAGGTCATCTGTATATAGCATCGAAACAGTTATGTCGTACTTTCCGTTGGTAGTTGCGGTATTATCGATTGATGCTGTTATATCTTTTAGGGTTTACGTCCTTCGCAGATTGGCGTAATACTACGTGATTCACATGGCGTTGCACAGGTTCGACGTGTTACCGGTAACAAGATTGTACGCATCCTGAAAGCTAAAGTAAGAACTGTGGTTTATGCATTTTTAATCGACTAAGTTGCATGATGGTCGGATGGGTATTGTAACCTTTGGATCATACCAGCCGGCATCTATCAGTACTTCGATAGTTCGATAATTAATATCAGTAGTCGCTCATTTCTTCTGGTTATCTATTGTTTTTCAGGGCATGGCACCTGAAATCCCAGAAGATCTATACCACCTAATTAAGAAAGCAGTTAACATTCGCAAGCATTTGGAGCGAAATCGCAAAGTTCGTCAAGTCGACTTTTTTCGACTCATTAATAAAGAATGAAATATTCAATTAACAATTTATTTACAAGCTGATACTAACATGTACGCAAGGCTTTCAAACAGCTATGCATAATCTTAGTAGAATTCTCATTTTTAACTATGAACTCATTTCCGATGAGAAAGGAAGCAGGCGTTGCATGTTTTGAGCGTTATTTTTGAATGGTCGGTAGTGATGACCAGCGTCATCATTTGCAGGATAAAGATTCAAAGTATAGACTGATTCTCGTCGAATCACGTATCCATCGCTTGGCTCGATATTACAAAACGAAACGCCAGTTGCCAGCTACGTGGAAGTACGAATCGTCGACGGCGTCAGCACTTGTTTCATAAAATGGATAATTTCGTTTTACTGTTGCCAGTTTGCCTGGGTTTTCCTTGAGAAGAAATTTTTTAAGAAATAAATATTTGCTTATTGTTTATACGTACATAGATGCTTTATTGCAAAATATTAAATCCACAATTGGAATCTATCGATAATGGTTTCATTAAGTACTGACTGATGATGTGGAATTTGCAATAAATGATGGCTTAAGCCCAGTGAGGTTGTATGTTACACGCGAAATATGTATTTGGCGTACTTCTTAGATGGCGCATTGAGAGCTTCAAAATGAACTGTGGAACTTCTATTTTGTAAAACTTTGAAGGTTTTGAAAGAAAGCTTTAGGATGTGGGAAGTGGTAAGTCTTTAGTTCCAGTATATCGGGTTCTGAATGTTACATGTTAGTTCCATTCACTTTTCATCAAAACATTTGGGAGTGGTTTATATTTGTATTACGACCGGACTTTCACAACAGCCTGATTTTACTTCCGATTACTGCGTTGCCCAGCAACGGAAAATGTCACTACTTTGTACTGGCAAAATTTGTTCTCTTTTGTTGAACATAGTTATATTCAAAGATGAAGGTAAGTCTTTCGTATTCCTCTGATCAAAGTAATTCACATATTATGATGCAAAGAAATGGGGTAGAGATTAGATTGAATCAGGTCATTTAGTCATGTATAGGAAATCATCACTAATTAGGGAATGAAGGAAAAAGCAGCAGGAGTATTCCACTAATTTAGAAATCAATCGGTCGAATATAGCAATCACATCATTGTGCATTTGCAGTTAATATGTAGTTTAACAGAAAAGGAGCTCGGCGAAGGTGAGCCAATTTTTGAATGGCGTCCAAAAGGGAGCTATATTGCCATTGCTGGGTTTGTCTTATTTACTTGTTAATTAGTTTAAATGCCACTTTGCTCACGAGAAATATCTTTCAGAACCTGGAATATTAAATGAGCGAAATAAATGACACAACTATGAAAAAACTTGTTTTACGTCATACTTATGTATACTTGTGTTGTACTTATCTTGGGTTTTTGCTTTTAAATTCAAGGCCTAAATCAGTTTTACACTTGCTGCATGTTTGGATTATTAATGACAGTGATTTGAAATATCAAAATAAATTCGCTTTTTCAGCTCGACTAATTGGGTGAAACTATACGATCGAAATGGCAACTTAATTGATGAATTAATCCTACCTGGGTAACATTTTTATTTTATGGTTTATTTATTATTATTATTTTGGTTTTGTGTATTGATTCCATCACTCCCTATACTATTCCTGTCTGTTGCATTAAGTAACATTCGATTCATTTTTTTTTCTCAGTAAATACATCCTTTTAAAGCTTTCGAATGTTGTTTGTAGATGTTGTCTTTGAATATTTGTAGTAATAGATCCATAATTAAATCTTACAAAAGTAATTGTGTTGGGAAAAGACTGTGAAAGTGTCTGTATGCGAGAAAATTGTAAATGATTCAGTCTATTCTTTCTTTTTAATGGTTACTAAATTCTTTTTCCTTTTCCACTTTTATTTTTCTTTTTGTTTTTTATTTTTGTACAGGCGAGTGGAAGCATTATCATGGGATCGAGATGGTGATATGTTAGCTATAATGAATGATAAGAGTACAGTAATAACATTATGGGAATTTGCGTCGAAAACAGTCAACAAGTTAGATAGTGGCATGAGCGGCAAGTAAATATTATTATATGATACAATTTAAGTATAGTTTTTTTGCTGGTAATAGTAAATTTCTTATGCTTTCCAATTTACAAAACTTTGCTTGACGTGATATTTAAATTTCATTAGTTTCAGTTTCCAGTCTTAAATATGTTTTTGAATTTTTAAGGGAAAAGCCAACGTTTATACTATGGTCTCACATATCGCCAGTTTTGGCTGTTGGTTATGATACGGGAAATTTGTTATTTTACAACCAACGCACCTCACGGCTAGTTCTTTTTTCTCTTTTTTTTTTTTCATATATATCCAAATATTAAGCGGTTTTGTTATTTCTTACTTTAATATTTTTAGTTGTCTTTCGAATTAATTTATGAATTATACCTGCAGCACATAAAAGATTGTCAAATATCGTTGAAAAAGATCTGACTGAAATTTCCCGGAAAAATATGCTACTACAAGTTATAGTTGCCTATTTTGCTATTATTTGGAGTGAATGGGAAGTTCTGAATAGGAAATAACTATCGATTTTGGTCTAACAAAATAACATGACAAATGATATCCTGAACTTCTTTCGACTACATGTATACAAAATTGTGCGTATGATTAGACTACATGTATACAAAATTGTGCGTATGATTATATCACATCCAGAGACGGAAAAAAGTATTACTCTGAAAGAAAGAATCTTGATAGCACTTTTTCCGGAATGGAAATGATAGGTTTGAAATCATAAGAAAGTAAATACATTGAATAGTTTTATGATCTACTAAAAGGAGTACATCTTTTATAGTAAGACTTCAGCAATTGGGAAACATCAGGGTGCCATAACATGTGGAGCATTTTCAAGTAGTGACTTGCTTGCATTGGGTTCAACCGATTTGACGATCACTGTTAGCACCATTGACGGTGATTTGATATATTCGTTCATATGTAACATGGAACCATCATTGATTAAATTTTCTAATCGGAAACAATCAAATGATAAAAATGCAAAGTCTATCATGATGGTTAGTTATATTCTATAAGGAATAATTTAGTAAAATCATTGTAATATATCTTCTAAATAATTATTCAGAAGATATCTTCTCATTATTCATTAGTTTTCTTCAAGGGAAGATACCTGTCAATGACTATTAATTTTTATCATTTCCATCAAGTAATTAAAGGAAAATATTGATTCTGGATTACTTCATGTAGTCATTTATTATTAAACAATAGCAATCTACTGAAAACGTCCTCCATTTTGTTTCCTTTCATTCATTTTTCAAAAATAAATCTTCCGAAGACTTAGACACTCCATTTGGTATGAAATTGTTGAATTTCTGTAGTATTAAATAATTTGGAGGCATAATACCGTTGTATCTATTTCAGTTAAGTGCCGTTTTGAGTCAGAATACTATATTGTTGGCAGAATTGAATGATAATTCGCAACCTATCAATCTTCAATGTCAAGTTCATTATGGTGAAATCGTAACATATTCCTGGTTGGTTATTGTTGTTACATTGATGAGTTTTTTGTGGAGCAAAGCTTACTGAGAAAATTTCCACACAACTTACTTTGACAAAAGATTTCATGTACATCGTAATTTGGGGAAGAATTTCATTTGAAAAAATATAGATATAGCTGTATCAGTAACTACAGCTGAAATGATGACAATGTTATTCGCGAAATGACGATAATATCATTGTTGAAGTATTTCTCCCTTCCATGAAAAAAGAAATTTTTCAGGTATCGGAGCAGTTTTTTATTATTGGGTTTCAATAAAGGCTTTCTTGTTTGCATTTCAACGATTGCCTCAGAGATTGGTCAGGTTTGTTAACTTTTTTCAATACTGTTGTCATCTTAATCTTTTCACTTTTTTTTCAAAATTAGTTATTTTCAGTCATTTATTTTAAAATGATTTGCGCATTATTTTATTCATTACTTATATTTCATATTTGTAAATAAATGTTTATAAAGCTAGGTATTACTTTCAAAGCACGTGTTTTTGAAATAGTCTGTTTTAAGGAAGTATATGCAGTACAAGATTTCAAAACATATTTGTCGTTTGTATACATCAGTGAAGCATCTTCTAAAGTCCTGCTAACTGGTGACAGTCAGTAAGTATTTCCTTTTTTGAATCTTTCGATAATTGATTTCATTATTAAGAGGCTATTTCTTTATTTTATAAGTGATAGCGACGATTCTCATCTATTTCTTTTTATCGATGGTTCCAAAGTACGCCATGATGAGCTATTTTTCAGAACATTTTGCATGATAAGCTTAGAATTCGGAGACAAAAAATTTTATTCAACATATTCTAGGATACGAATACGTGAAATGAGTCAACTTGATGAAATTGTTGAAATTGTCGAATTGGACGTTAAGAACAATGGTTTGTTCGTCGTTATAAATTCAGCTGTTGTTAACTTCTCCAGCTTTTCACCTATTAATATTTTCGCAAACATAAATTAGATGATATATTAGGTCGAAGAATTAGATAGCGTTAAAGATTAAGGGATGTTTACCCCAGGAATTGTACACAGCGAAAAAGCATTTATGATATCTTGGCCAGTGAAGACAAAATAATGCTTCCATTGATAACCGTAAACAAATTAAAAAACTTTAATAGCTAGGCTTAGTAAAATATTTGGAAAAAAGTATTTGTCTTGCATTCAGGAAATGGATGTTTAAATATGGGTAGTGGTTGGACTGCGCTAATAACGATAGAGAAAAAAAAACTTATGAATAAATAATAGACATCAAACAATTGGAAAAAAATCATCAGAAAATTTCCAATATAATTTTTTTGCTGCATAGCCATTTATTTTCGAAGGTAAACTTATCTTCCTGAAAACACTTACTTATTCATAAGTTTTTTAATTCCTCCTGAAACACTTACTTATTATCCTCCTGAAATGCTTATTCATAAGTCTTTTTCTTTTAGTTGAATTCTGGAAGGAATGGGGTTCATTAGCAAAATCTTAGACTTTTAACTTTTTTAACAGATTTATGCAGTATTTCAACAAATTACGATGGACAGTTGGTTGCTGCCAGTACTCGGTCCGGCACATTACATTTGTTTCTAACAAAAATGCCCATACTCGGAGCCGCTTATCGGAATACCATTGCTATTTTGTCGTCATTGAATGAGATAACTCTGTTCAGAGAAGAAGAAAAGGTGGGCATATTATTTGGAAATCAATTGATAATGTCTCATTCAAACTCAAATATTAAAATTCAAAAAAGAATTTCAAGAACATCTTATCTTCAGAATCCGTTAACAACAGTGAAAATTGAACTGGAACCAACAGGAATCGCACTGGGTCCAAAACATATTGCAATTTCAATGAATAATCATGCATGGCTGTATGACATTGCTGAAACGAAAGGTAGGTAATGGAAATTTCTTACATGTGCAAGCTTTCGATGACCTACATTATTCACCTTTTATAATTGTGGATTACATTTTATAATAAATTATTTGACTAGTGAGATTGTCATGATGTAGCAGTTTTATCCACTTCTAAGTTTAGTATTTGGAACTTTGCTGGTGAATCGATCTCAATATAAAGTGTTCATTTTATTTCATTAGCTACGGAAAGTGTGGTTAAGAAAGTATATATTTCATGTTTGATTTTTATGCAATACAATTCAAAATAATATAAACTAACACATATTCATTCATCTTTATATCATTTTTTCTTCAATTTGTTGAAACAGTGCAGGAGTTCGACACGTCTATGAGATCGAATATTTGTCAACAGTTAATGTCATGCATTTAAATGAGAAATATGTTGTTGCTAAACTGGATAATCGGGCCCAGTTGCAAAAGGTATGAAAAAATTAAAAGTAAACTACTAAAAGCATTTATATTTGTTTAATCTGCAACTTTCATTCATTTTCCATTTGTTTTCAACAATTCAACTTATTTAAAGATGTTACCCCTCATTATACATTAAATATATTAAACTTACAGCTTCATGATGAAAACGGGAAATATATTGCCGAGGGGAATGGATTTATCATTCCAGATCCGGAACATGCTAATTATGGTCTTCAGAACATTGCACTTACCGATGATTTTCTCATCTATTGCACAAATGTATGAATTTTAATTTGTTTTACTAGATAAAGGCATCTTTTTATTTGATAAACATTCGAAATTCCCTTCTCATCAGAAATAGATTGAATTTTTAATTTTGTTGAACTCATGGTTGATTTTTAAATTTCATCGTTTGGATGAACGACTTCAATATTTATTTATAGGCTGGGCATCTCTATTACTATTTATTATCAGATGAAACATATGTGAACGAATACAGACATGTGGCAAGAATCACATCATTATATCCAGAACCAGGAGGAATTATGCTTTGTTTTTTCGATGAACGCTTGGATGCATATATTTATAATCCTGTTGATGATGAACCTATCAAAATACCTTCAATTGATTCCACTGTTCATGTAAATTTTCAAATTTTAATACAAAATTCTCAAGTAGCTTATATACTTTGAAATTATCAAATAGCTTACGAACTTTGAAAGTATATTTTGGATTCCATTTTTAGCTGAATTATTTACACTCGTTTTTAAACCGATTGAATTTGTATCTTAGATATGTCCCTAACAACTCTAATCTTGAATTTTTCAGTTTAATCAAATTATAGAATAGAGAAAATTCTCCTAATATGCACAGAAAACAGTAAGGTTGACTAAATAGAACGAAACAAGGTAGATAAAAAGAGAGATGCGAATTATTATTATTATTATTATTACAGGTAAAGAGCTGTTTATGGGAAAATTTCTCTGTGGATCGAGATACATTTGTTGTGTGTGACTCTGATACTGTTCATATTTATCTTGTGTCCAAGAATCAAATAGAAAGTAAGTTTATTTTATTGATATTTAGCATCGATTAACATTGGTCATCAAACATGGATTGGTTATAGTGTGTTTATGCATTAAATCAATTTCCGTCGTTATGTCTTGTAAAGGAGAAAAAAGTTTCTCTGGTTATTTAACCTGAATTGCATAGTTATTTGATTTAGAAACATTCATAAAATGCTTTTGACGACGAAATCACGGAATCGGTCATAACACTAACTCTAGCATTATGTTTATTCAATAAATAGAGACAATAATTCTCTTTATTTTTTTTTATATCATGTGCTTTCCAGAAGTTGAAATCTAGTCCGTTTCTCATATCTCCATCCATTCTCGGCCTAGAATTTTATTACTACTATTTTATTTACAATTTATAATTCAGGCTTTGCTTTTTTGTATAGAAAGGAAAATATTTTAAAGTAAAAAAATTAACTGGTATTATGTGAGTGATTTAATTATTGTATTACACACGGGAACTGTCATTTTTGGTTAATTTAGTGATTTTTCAGATGTTTCGTTGCTAAAAATTGGGATCACAAAAATACCACACGGATATATCCCATTGATGCTCTGTAAGGGAATTGTGCATTGTCAAACACAAAATGGACGTATTGGTACCGTACTGTTAGAGAGTCATCGAACTGATATGGTGTTCGATGGAAAATCCCTGAATACTGTTAGTAGTTATCAATGATAAAGTATTAATTGTTTGTGTTTCAATGATCAAATAATCAAGAAAGAAATTTGCATTTGTTGGATTTGATGGGAAATATGTTAAATTTTAGATGGGAAAGTTATTGGATCAAGCGCTTAGTCTTAAAAGGTTCGTACATTTCTTTATCTCTCACATCAACAGCTATAAAATGAAAAAAGTTTATTCATTGATATCGATTACTGTTTAATAAATGATTATTATTACATACAAAAAAGTTTTTCAAAAAATCAAAAATTATTCTTTCATTGTTCAATTTTAGATGGATGTATGCATGGCGTATATGTGAATTTACAAAAATTAATGAACACTGGAATAAGTTCGCAATCGCAGCCACAAAAAATGGCGAAGTAGATTTAGGTTGTGTTAGTGTTGGAAATTTTCTTTCTTGTAGGCCATAAGTATTCACATTTTCATAACTTCTCTACAAAATTAATTTCAAAAAAGTAAAGTGCGAAAATTTCTTCAGCAATTCGGATTTTCAAGCAAGTCGATGCAGTAGGTGTTGTTTGGAGTTTGGAAGAAATACAATATATTGAGGAGAAAAGTTTACTGAATGGATATTTAGCCCTTATATTAGGGAGTTTTGATGTGGCGGAAGAATTTTTTTTGCAGTCGAGTAAGCCAAGAGAAGCTCTGGATGTAAGATGCAGTTTCTTGCGTGTTTGCTAATTTCATTTTACTTAATTTCACGAAGTGTATTTGAGTTAAAAAATTTTGGGTTTATTTTTTATGGAATTCGAAATGAACACGTTTGAAAATGTCTTAATTTAGGTTTCACAGTTGAAGTTATGCTACAAAAACATTTGCGTTTCATTCGTGGTGTACTTCTTTTTTTCAGATGCGTCGGGATCTGTTACATTGGGACAAAGCGTTGAGTTTAGCAACGCGTTTGGCTGAGGAAGAAATACCGATGATTTCAAAGGAATATGCACAACAATTGGAATTTGTGTAAGTTTTATACCCTTTGGATATCGCATTATCATCTGCGCAACGTTTTGAATGTCACAACAAAATAAAATTATATGGGCTATAAGACTGAATGCCAGACCACAAATGTTTTTGAACATGAAGACAGTTTTTTTAATTTCCAGGGGAAATTACAGTCAGGCACTGACGCAATATGAAAACGGTTTGATTGAAAATCCTGACAAAAATAATGAGCAGGTTTCTTTTGTACATGTTATGTTTCCTGCTACTTGATCATCCTCCTTTGTGCAGTTCCCTTGAAAAAGTGATCTGGTTACTACTTTGATCTTTTGCTCCATTTTGTTGCATGAAGAACTTTTGGTTTTAAATGTAAGTTGAAGATTGTGGAACATAACGAGATGTGTAACTCCGGCATTGCTCGAATGTCTATTCGTACAGGCGATATTCGAAAGTAAGTACTACTTGAACTGATTTTCTCACCTTTCTAATTATTATCCATATTTATCCCTGTATATGTCTTTATCGTTTGTTTGCATAGTTGAGAAATTTTGCTTTAATTTACTTTAAGAATATAGATATTTCCATACATGCGTTATCAATTCATTTTGTAAAGTAATCAAACTCCTTTTTGTAGAGGAATCGATATTGCTGCCAATACTGAAGGACGAGCTGTCAAGCGTGATTGTGCGATAATTTTGGAGCATCTAAAGGTTTGTTTATAGCGGCTGTTTTACGGATTGAAGTACCAGAGAGAAGAAAATTCTAATTTTCATATATTGCTGGAAAAGTAGAGAAGATAGCGATTTTGCAGCAGTACAGTGATGCAGCGTATTTATATGAACTTGGACATTTTTATGATCGAGCTGCTGCAGTTTCATTAAAAGCAAAAAATTGGTAACTTTATTAAGATTTAGTTCCAAGTTCTTTCCTGTTTTGTTTTGTGTTTAAATATTATTCGTCAATACCTCTTCACTTTGATTGTTTTTAGATTAAAATCAAAGAATTTTGTAAAAATCCATTATCTTTACGGTTCCTTACAGGACTAAGGTGGGCAGTCTTTTATCCAAAGTTCATTCACCAAAAATTCATACAGCATATGGCAAAGTTATGGAAGGAGAGAAGAAGTACAAGCAAGCTGCAATAGTAACATTTCAATATTTCCTTTTAATATAAATATTTTTTTCTGAAAATTTCTAAACTGTGATAAGATCCGCATAAAAATGATGCTCAGTTGTATTGGTCTTGAAATTATGAAAGCTAAAACAAATTTTAGGCTTATAAAAATGCACGAGATTACGACAACTTAGTAAGACTTCTGTTAGAGCATTTAAATAAGCCTGAAGAAGCAGTGTGTATTGTACGGGAAAGTAGAAGTGTTGAAGGAGCAAAACTTGTAGCAAAGTGGGTTCCTTCTGCATTATTTTTTCCTATCCTTCCTTTTATTTTTTCTATTCACATCTTTTTTTTTTCATGATTTTTACTGAATATTCCTACTACTACAGTATGTTGTCTATATTGCTCTAGTAGTTTGGGATTTATTCCTTTTTTTAGATTTTTCATCAAACTTGGAGATCAAGATTCAGCTATCCAATTTTTGGTACTTTCTCAATGCCAGCAGGTAAAGAAAGCACTATCTTAGAAACTTTAAATAATTCCTAAACAGTAGTAAAATATCATCTGGCGCTGTTTCTATTTTCTCTTGGGAATGATGGAAGCTGAACCCGAACAAAGTTCGCCATTGAGATCTTTAAGAGTGAGATTTCACAGTATCAATCGTTTCGTTTGATCTCTTTTCTTCCATTTTAGGAAGCGTTTCATCTGGCAGAAACAGAACAAAAGATGGATATTTTCGCTGATGCTGTTGAAGATGACGGAACGGTGGATATGTTTTTGCAGTTGGCTGAATATTATGCAAAGAATATGAATTCACAGAAAGCCGGATTTTTTTACTATAAAGCTGGGCAATATTCAAAGGTTTTTGATACACTTTTTTCCTCCACAATAATTGGAGAAAAAAGAATTTGCGATCTCTCTCTATGCTAACAGCTGATAAATGCGAAGAATTCATATCTTTGATTCGGATCCGCCATTTCTTTGGCTTCAGCGCAGACTACTGTAATTGGTTGGGTAGTGTTCACCAAAAAATATGCTGTAACTAAATGAAATAATTCTAACAAAAAATATGAATACATGAAAACTCTTTTCATTAATATTAGAG
The DNA here is from genome assembly GCF_000183805.2 of Loa loa. Taxonomy (NCBI): domain Eukaryota; kingdom Metazoa; phylum Nematoda; class Chromadorea; order Rhabditida; family Onchocercidae; genus Loa; species Loa loa. The sequence goes on from NW_018108264.1 coordinate 26,783, forward strand.
CTATCAAAGTTTTCGTTTGTATGTGGGAAAGACTAAATCTAAATTATTTGAATTTATTTTAACATATAACCTTCAAAATAATATAATCAAATTTTGTAACATGAATCGATCTTTCTATTAAATGAATTTTAACCAACTATTAGAGATAAGTAGTGATTTATAGTAAACGATTGATTCATATCTAAATTTGTATGGACATGATTGCAGGCATAGTAGTGATTTATAGTAAACGATTGATTCATATCTAAATTTGTATGGACATGATTGCAGGCATTGGATTACTTGCTTACAAATGGTGAAGATACGCAGGCGATGAATACGGCAATAACATGTGTAGCAGAAGCACGAGACCGTGACCTAAGTTCTCATATGATTAACTACTTGCTTGGTGAAATTGATGGCATTCCTAAAGTATGTTTTAAATTTCCGTCTCTTCTTTTCACTTTTTTATTATATCACCTCTTGTCTCATTTTCTCTTACTGACGATACAGGAAATTAAATCATATTTTTGGCATATTGTTTTTGAAAGGTAGCTTACACCAGCCCTACTATTTCAACTACGGATTAATGTGTTATGATTTATTCTTGCACTGTAAAAAATCATGTCGAAGTTTTATCAATTTCATGTATGTATTCATTTGTAGGAGAAATGAAAATTTGATATTGGTTATCAGTATATCGGAATCCCGGAAGCATTTCTTGAAATATAAAAGAAAAGCAGTATATTTTTAATTGTTTAGAACCCAAAATTCCTCTTCAAATACTATATTTCAATGAAAATGTACCGCGAAGCGGCAAAAACAGCGGTGGTGATAGCTACCGAAGAGCGGGCAAATGGTTCATATCGAATTGCACATAAACTATTATTTGGCATGCATCAAGAACTGCAGAATGAAGGAATCAAGGTGCCATTTGAGGTGCAAAACAACCTTATGTTACTGCACAGTTATCTGATAATCAAGGTAAACTCTGGGCAGGGTTCACTTTTATATATTTCATTTTACAATGCTAATTACTGTATCATGAAACAAATACTTCAGTTTTAGATGCTTGAGCTATTTTATAGTTTATTCATCAAGTTATGAGTTGTGATATTCGTTTTTGGGAAATTGGAAAACGATTATCAAAAAGGATTCATAATATATTATTTAAAGAAGTTGAAGTTGCAGAAGACAAAAGATGGATGTTTTGAACTCTTTTCTTCTTTTCCTTTTTTGACATTTTAGTTTTTTCTCTAGTCACACTTTCATGAATTAAAATTTTTTTTTCCTTTAACATATTTCTAAAATGACTTTCTTTTGTTTAACAGAGTTTGGTGAAACGCGGTGAACACATGAAAGCTGCACGTATGTTAATAAGAGTAGCTGGTAGCATCAGTTATTTTCCAGCACGTTAGTATTTCATTATTATTTCTAAATAAAAAGGAAAAAATGAATGCTAATGTTGATGTATTACAAAAAAAAATTTATTGATTTTTTTTTTTTTAGAAATAATCGATAGATATAATGTCATTTTGGTAAAGTTATTTGCGGATTGGTAATAACATGATTGAGTTCATAATAAGTTATACTGTTAGTAAATTAAAAATCCCCTTTAACTGTTTTGATTACCTCTTTATTTTAACTTTTTAGGTGTTTTCCTTATTAGATGTAGTTCATTTTCAAAAAAAGGAAAGGGAAAGGAAGAGTTAGCATAGAGGTGACAATCAAGTATTGCTTGTAAAGCATTATATTTTACAGATGTTGTACCTATTCTCACAACTAGTGTTATTGAATGTACTAAAGCAGGCCTTAAACAATCGGCATTCAAATTTGCTGTTGAACTCCTAAAAGATTGCAATCGGAAAAGTATTGACGAGAAATATCGTAAGAAAATTGAAGCTATTGTAAGGTAACTTTGTTATGTTTGAAAATAGAAATATAAATTCAGATTCTGAAAAAAAATAATAAGTAAACTACAAATAGGAATAAATTGATAATTCGGATATAATAAGTGAAATGACCAGTGGACCAAACAGCGTATAGACAAACTGAATGCTTAAGATCATATGTATTTTTAATGCATAGGATGCATTAAACAATTTTAATGCAGTAACTCTTCATTTCCGAAATATAATGGTCCTATGTTCATCTTCGAATATTCCGAGTCTCGTATGAACATCATATTAATCCAAGTATGAGTTGCTATGCTTACCATTTGTTTGAATAAAATCAGTTTTTCAATCCCAGGAAAGCAGATAAATTACCAGATCCAGAAGAACCCAAGACATGCTGTCCGTACTGTGATAATCCAGCGGAAGAGTCGATCCTTGTTTGCGCATCATGCAAAAATTTGATTCCTTACTGTATTGTTACGGTGAGCATCCTACCTCAATTATCTCCAAAAATTACAAATTTTGTCTGAATTTTTTATTATGCCAAAATCAGACACTGCTCATGTTTTGCAGGGCTTACATTTGGTTACGAATGACTTTGGAACATGTCCATCATGTGGCTTTCCTGGTTTTTATTCTGAATTAAAGAGGTTAATTATAGAATTTTATTTGCCGGGTGACTTTATCATTTCATAACAAAATGGAAAAAATAAAACAAAATATGCCTAATGTTGCATTTCGATTTCATAACTCAACAAAAATTTTCAGTCCTCTGAATTATTTCGTTCTTGCTTTGTTTATGTTTTTACTTTACAGTATAGGCAGGCATAATATTTATTTTTAAGATTAAATTGCATCGACTAAAAACGAAGAATAAAGTCCACAAGTTATCCATTTATTTCCCAATCATAACGGGGTCATGTTGATATTTGAATAATTTCAGGCTTAAGGATGAGAAAGAATGTTGTCCAATGTGTGGTGATGAACTCAATGACTTGAAACCAGTGGATGATGTGAAGCAGTTTTTAATGAATGACAAAAAATTTAAGACAGTAAAAATTAGGAAAACGAAGTTTACAAGTGATCTCGTTTACAGAAATTCAATTTCCATAATTTTCGTTTTTATTCCCAATTTTCATTATTAAGTAGGAAATATATGCATATTCTATTTATTGATATTGAAAGAGAAGATAAACACCCACATGATAAGACAAACCATGAATATAGTTCACCGTAATGCCATAAAATTTGCAATTCATATGCATAAGTCTTGTTTAACTTCAGGATTAAGCGCTCTCGAAATTTCATGGCAATATCAATTACTTAATCCTCAAGGAATAGTTCCTTCACCAACAGCTCATTCGCACACTGTTCACCAGACAATCTTTTCGCCTAAATGGAGAAAACTAAAAATAGATACAAATAATATGCAGTTATGTATAAATACAAATACAATAAAATATCTGAAATTACCAGAATTTCATTCTCGTTTTAGAAGTGATAAAAGGGCTTTATTTTACATAGTCATCAAAGGTAATTGTTTTATCGAGAATCAATTTCATGGTCAAATTTGTGACAAATATCCTGAACCTTATTGCTATAATCCAGTAATGTGGGAATTTCTTTTAATTTAAATCTTTCATCAGTTCGGAATCCATTTGTTTGATCTTTCCAGCTAAAATTGCATAACTAACGATTGGTTAACGAATAATTACATTAATTGACGAATAATAAATATTTTATTCGAGTAAGCGTATAACTGTGAATAAATCTGAAGGATTTCAGAATTTAAAAAAAATTTTTTTTTTGAATAGGAATGTATGAACTATTGTTATTCGAGCAAAAAGGAACAGATAAACTTGCTATGTCCGTGATCCGACACTACATTCGATGAATGTAAAGTCCGTATCCAAATCACCAGAAGATACAATTTCTTCAATGACTTTCTCGATTATTGGTTCTGCTAAAATAAGTAACGAATTTGGAATTCCTGATTTTTAAAAGGGGAGAAACTGGAAAGCATTGTTAAACCAATACAAATATGTAGCACTATTTTTAAAAAAATGAGTAAAAAAGAAAAACCTCGAACACAATCTGGACACCAACTCTTGCCATCATCTTTCGAGCCAGTAAACAAGATAACGGTGCGACATTTGAGACCATTCAACAATGTATTCAGTTCATTTAAACCTTCAGTTTTCTTTCGGTTAAATACCATCTAAAATAAGACAGATAAACTGCTGTCCTTCACTTTAGTGATAAAAATATCAATTTTAGTTACAGCTGGGAAATATCACAAATCTTTTTTGAAGAAATTCACATATAAAATAGACTCTGATTGATGATGATGTTTGATTTCAAGCTTGAAATCAAACCCTTAACAGTTATTAAATCATCATCTTTCGAGCCAGTAAACAAGATATTACCACCTACATTTTTTGCATTATAAAGTCTTATACAAAAGTTTAATATGGACGGTTTACACTGTTCAGTGTTACACGGCATGTTTTGAACTTTGACTTGAAAGATATCAATCATTTCATAAATTATGCAAAACTTCCAGTCTTCCATCCGAAAGTTCAACTTCAAAAATAGCGAGAGAAATGAACGCATAAGAGAAAAGACGAAGTATAAAATAAGAAATTTTTAATTTTGAAATTCGGAAAAACCGAAAAAAAAATCGTAGTATGTTAAAACATAAGGTATTTGTTGTACAGAATATTTTCTAGATAAACGATGCATCACATTACACAATAAAATATAAAACGTTTTCCCATATCCAATGTGATGAGTCAGTTATCTAATCAAATCGTCTAAAAATGTTTGATGTTGAAGGATTCATAAATTAATTTGTCAAGGTTTTATTTTATATACAAAGATACAGATATGAGAAAGCTGTACATCTGGTCAAACAATTCCCTCTTCATATAAAGGAAACTGATATGTAGATTTCTTTTGCAGCTGTGAGAATACTGTCAATTTGTAATGATTGTTAAAAAATTCTTCACACATTCCTTATGTAAACCATAAGAAATTCTAACATTCATCGTTGATTCCATAAGTCAACTTAACTCAGCTTAACACATTCATTTTTTTTTCCCGGCACATTAGTCACTAACAAATTTCTCCCACTGTTCTACTGGTATTATTCTGGGGGTCATTCTATTGTAATTGGGATTTATTTGAACCTATTCCTACTGTATTTGGTATCCGGCAATATTAAGGATAAACTGCTGTACGTTTCGAACACGCAACAATACCGGTACTCTGTCATTCCTTTAAAACTTGACTGCTTCTACAACGAACAAAAATAATATCCCTCATCTTCTTACTCTTTTTTCACGATATGCTTGTCTTTTTAAAATCTGAAAGATTAGGTTGAATCATGTTTGTTATTACTATACCCGTTGTAATAATCGTTCTACATAATTGGTTTAAATTGACAATTGGTGATTGGTAATTGGTAAGTTAATAATTGATAATTGGGAAATACCAGCAGTACCGCATAACATTCTCGAGAAGGGCCACCGCGGTCCTGACCTACTGCCTTTCGACCCTTCTTGAGCAACACTTATCAGCAATTGTTAATTAAATTATGCTCGTTTTTTCCGCTCTAGTGACTGAAATTTTGGTATTATTAACAGGTGATTAACATCACTACTTGAGATGACACAAATAATTACTAGTCAGGATTCATCAAGACGCTACCAATGGATCTTTTGAAGATGGTGTTGAAGTAAGCACAACAACGCTATCATATTAAATGACCTAACTGTATTACAGCTTAATTCACGATCTGATTGCATTTATCCAAGACTTAACTGTATACAAGTTACCCATCTATCTGTCCTGAAAAGTACATTTATCCATCGAATACTTTGGTAGCAATTGATGGAATATTAAGCATCATATAGAAATGCTGAGATAGACAAATAATCAACTTATATCAACTTATACCATAGACATGAATAGACTATCTGGTATTAAACCGGATTTACCTTTGAAATTATTCAGAAAAGTTAGAGAGACAAATTATAATCGTTTAATAATGAAAATTTTATGAAAAAATTGAAATGAACAAACATAATTGAACCTATTATATAGCGGAAGAACTTTTCGAGTTTTCCAAGAAAAAGAAAGTTATTTGCGAAAGTGAAAACAAATGATGGATAGGAAGGCAACGTTACTTTTCATCATAAAATTTAACGCTGTTATATAGAAAGAAACATAAATAATTGATAGAACATCGATAAAAATGCGAACATTAAAAATAAACTTTTTAGATACAATTACAGAAGATGGAAAGAAAGAGACAAACAACTTTTAAATAAAAAAAAAAAAAATGAACAAATCCCTTATACAACCCTTCCTCTTCTATTAAGAATATTTTAAAGCATAAATAAATGATGGAAGTATAAATTTAAAAATGAATTCACACATCGCAAAATATGCCATCATTGTCAAGTTCACTATAACTGTGCACCAGAATTACGAAGTTTAGGAACATTCAAATCACCATTTTTGGGTTCAATGCTTGGAATTAATTTGAGCAGATTTTTCTTTCTCGCATATTCCATTATTGCGTTATGCGCACTAATACCTAATCCAACCCGACTCGCCGTTCTTGCCAACCAGTGGGTGCTATAAGCAAAAATATTTTTTCAAATGTTTTGAAGATAAATCTTTCATCATATCCATTCAGCAATATCAAATTTCTAATTAATCATCATAATTTCGAATTTTTTTTCCTGAAATGTTAAATATTTTCCAACAACTATGATAAAACCCAACTTGGCGAAAACACTTCAACAAATGATCTAAACACCAATTCAAAATAGTTGGATGATTTAAGAGAACAATTTAAAATGATAGCTGCCAAATGAAAAATTCATTTGTAATTTTTGAGACCAGAAATTGTTATGCAAGCCTGATCACATCAGATTAACGAGAAAAAAAAACAAGAGGAAAAACCAAGTGTCAAGTATGAAAAGGTCAAGTGTAGAAAGTGTAGAAAGTGAATAACTTTCATGAACTCTTAATGAACAGAAGATTGACTAATTGATCAATTGATCAAAATCTGGTCACAATTTAATGAATAATAAACAAAATTGAATAATTTCAATGTGAAGAAGACATTCACCTGCTGGTGACGGCTTCTGTAACACTTTTCAAACGACGAACATGAATAATGGTGGCAAACAGTATTGCTAATGAAAAACAACTGATAACGGCTGGAAGGATTAGGAGAACAAGCAGCCAAAAATAATACCGCTCAGCTGCTTCCAAACATGAACGAACTAAAAATATTGCGGATGTAACAAAGTTAGTTTTGTATGCCTAATACTGCGACCAATTTGTTGAAGTTAAAGAATGATAAACAATAATCGGGAATAAATTTAGAGATTTCTTATTCTTGTTTTATCCATATTCTATCATTTTATAATCAAACTCGAGTATAAATAAAGATGACTGACAGATCAATAATAACTTTTAGATTATCTAATAAAAGTAAAAATAAACCTTTGAAGCCCAATTAACGAACAAATAAAATACGATTAAGCTTACTTCGAAATATCTAATACTAATTTTCAAGTTATATGGTCAAAAATTTTTGCATCATTATGCACTTTACTATTTCCGTGAAAAAAAAATGATAAATATATTTTGCAAAATTGTATTGTGCTTAATAATTTACGAAACCGATAGACGAAACTCTATTCCATACATCACCAGATAATGACTATTACTTCAGACTAAACAGATGGATAACACCCACAATTAAGGAGTGAAGTCACAGAGATATCCGAAACAGAGTTATTTCCAGAATGAAACAATCCAAAATCAACCATTTAGCGCAATCAAATGGAAAGAAACACAATGCAGATTGTTTCTATGATTCAACTGCATATATATATACAAACAGCGAATAATTAGGTTGAATTTTAAAGCCAAATTTGCATTAGTTCTACAACAAATGGATAAGTCAAATGCAAATAAAGCATTATTTCCAAATCACATTACCGGAAATAGAGATGTATTCGAATGGTTCGTTTCAAATATCGTCAGAAACATCGTCAGAAACAATCAGCCGAATTAAGAGGCAGGAGGAAATCAGGTTATTAATGAGCTGCTAATGAAAAGTTCGACTGCAATCTCACTTCACGGATTTACCACCCGATTATAACCGAATTAAATAAATTTCAGCAGGCCGGAGGTTATATTCTGGACATTTTAAGTTTACCACTAATATAATAAGCACACAGAAAATAAATGGAAGTCATGCAGCAAGAAAATTTTTCCCCGACAAATGACTCAAACAAAAAAATCGATTGATTCCTGAGATGATCATTGATGATCAATCTATAATCCCATCATTCGCGCCAGACAACATTGACTTGATCAGTGCGAAACCGTTGCGTGGTGTTACACTCTTCAAGAGCAATTATCATTTTAGCATTTGCCATATGCCAGCCGACTTGGGCAATCATCGCACCGTTATCAATACAGAATCTTTCATCTGTCGCAAACAGTTTTGCATCCCTAAAAAAAAAAGTGATAAACTGGAAACACTTTTTTGTCTGCATATTTGATTCCAAAACTACTTCTTAACTGTTCGTATAGTCTAATACAATCATTTCAGATGAAATGATTGTATTATATGTTTACTAACTGTTTACCGTTGTTCGGCCATAATTGACATCATCGTTTGAAGACGCTTATTGGAACCAACACCACCTACGATTAATACTTCGTTACTACCACAATGCGCCATCGCTCTTTCTGTGATTTCCACTAGCATAGCGAATATTGTTTCCTGAGAAGGAATTTCAAATAGTTCATAAAACAAGAAGTGTTTTAACAAAGGAATGCAGGTTTAATGACAAATTTCCTGACAACAGAAGAAAAAAACTATATACTGTGAATTTTCCTTCAAAAAATTAATCAATGAATTTCAAAAGGAAATCATTTCCTTGCTGTTCAAACAAAATTCCGTACGAAAAACTTCGATAACCGTCCCTCATTACTTTGTAAAGCTCGACTAACCTGCAAAGAGAAACAAAGATCAGCTGCAGTACATTCACCAGCTCGAATCATTTGCAAACCTTTGTGTTCGACATAGGAAAGTATGCCGGAAAGCGATAAATCCATTCCTTTCACTGTATATGGTAGAGCAATAAGTTTATTCCCTTCCAAGGCAAGCTGTTCCAAATTGTAAGCCGGAAACGGATCATTTGGAAGGTTCACCAATCGCGCAAATCTGAAGAGGCATAACTGATTTCATATGCCTTTTTGAAATTTATCGTAACAAGAAATACATTTACATGAATTGAAATTTTCAAAATGAATTTGCTAAAAAAAAATGGAATCAAACACACCTATCCAGACAATTGCCAACAGCAATATCTAACGTTTCACCAAATATCCTATAACGCTGATTAGAATAACTGATGACCTGTAAGGAAACTAGCCGAGTGATGCCATCTTTACTAAATTTAAAATAAAATGTGAAAGAAAATCAGTTAAATGTCAATCGATATTCACTAAGTCAACATACCTGAGTATTACCTCCACTAACATATAGCACCACTGGATTTTCAGCTTTCGTGATAAGACGCCCCATTTCAATATGGCCAATACAGTGATTCACTGGGTAAAGAGGGATTGACCATAACTGCGACAGTGTACGCGCTACAATCGCACCAACTTGCAATGGAGCACCCATTCCTGGTCCTTTTGTGTAAGCAATTCCATCAAGTTCATTTTGCGGGTTCTGAAAAAAGTCTCAGTGTCGTGTATTGACTAATGCCAATCATCAGTCATGCTTATAAATGTGAAAAAAATGTCATACTACTTTCATATCCAATATAGTCAATTCACAAAACGTTTTGTTGGGCTTTCACTGACTGTTAACAAAACTTTTGACAAGTAATTCAGTCAAGTCATGAATAATATTTAAATACCATCGCATGCTTTCGATGGTTTTGTGTGTAATAATTACAGCTTTTTAACAGTTCAATAAGATAGTGATAATATAAAACAAAAATGTCAATGACATGTGATCTTACGTAAATTACAATACAATGAACATTTTTCTATTATTAATATCTACTTTGATATCGGCTTGTTGTAAAGCATCAATTACAATGCGAACGATATTTTGCCTGTGATGTGTTGCTGTTTCGGGTGGTCGAAATCCTTGACCAAGTGGAGCATGATAAGTAGCTCGAGGATTTGACAACACCTAAGCATAAATGTATAAACGCATACCGAGAAAATTAACATAACCAACAAAGTTGCACCAAATTAAAAGTTAGTAATAATATTTAAAGATGAGTACCTTGCCATCACGAATAATCCCAACACCAACTTTATTAGCGCTGCTTTCAATTCCCAATATGCAAACCATAATTTATATGTCAACAAAATCGATCCAATTTCAACAATTGTTCGCCTTTCTGAGATAAACAAAGATTTCTGTAGCTGTATCACACAAGATTTTTCATGCAGAATGTTTTTAAAATACATATTAATAAAACCTGCTGGGCAAAGGGGATTATAACATTAATTCTAATATTAAAGAATGTAATATTAATAACAGAATTCCTATTTATTAGCGTAAAGGAAAGCTATTTGCAAGTACTTCATTAAACAATTAAATGTATAATTTATTATTTAATTACTCTCGTAGCCCGTAAATAACGAATTCGATGAAAAAACAAGAACAGTTAGAACTATGGTAAGAAGAAAACACTAGTCTTCATCATCTCATAGATTTATATCTGATAACCATTTTAAATTTAAAAAGATCAAGTCAAAATAGGTGATGAAATTTAGATTTGCTAGGAATTAACTGTCTTCCTCAACCAGTCCTTTATTTTCCATTCTAAATTATTTAAAACAAAAATTACTTTTTCTTTCATTGACTCCTTCAATAAAGTAAAAATCCTATCACGTCATACATATAATTTGAATTAGAATAAAAAGTTTTTAAACCACAGCACTGAGTTTTCGTTCTTAAATCATTTCCCAGCAAACAGAAGATCACTTTTAGAAAACAGAACTAACGAGCAGTATTTTCCTTTCACTGAAAATGTAAGAAATTTAAAACCTGCATAAGTTGTCCTGCCTTTTTACCGGTAGCTTTCTTGTTGAAAAAAATTCTCGATAAACCCGTTCGCAGAAATACTCCTTATCCGTATATATAAAACTATCGGATTTCCGTAAAATTCGCTTATATAATTGCAAAACCAACAAACGGTTATTCACCATATAAAATGAATGCAGTGAAAATGAACGAAACTGAAAAAAAAAGAGTTGTATTTTTGAATATGTCTTCCCTTTAGTTATCCCAATCTGGCAAATCAAAACCATTATTTTCGCTTAACACTTCGTTAAGTTAACGTAACATGATTGCCACAAGCTGTCAATAATTTCCTAGAATGTTATCATTAACCTTAAGTTAGTTCACGTCCTTCGAAGTGTTAGTTGAATATGACAAACAAAGAGTAAACAAAAAATCATTTCTTGAAGTTTCCTCAACCATATTATGGCAATTTAACCTTCGAAATATTTATTACGTGAATTTTTTCTTCTTTTTAAACTATGCAATTGCTAGTTTGAAATATAAAATTCACGATTCCACATCAATTTGTCATCAAAAAATGATCTTTTAATATTGACATTTATTTATTTGAGTTGCACAAAAATAATCACACAATTTGTGTCACAGTTTATGCTAGGCGGAAGATGATAACAAAACATGAAATAAAATAAGATGAAAGAAGGAAAGAAATGCCTAAATGCTTAAGCAATGAAATAAATCCGATACAAATATGGTCTATTAGTAGCAAATTTAAACAAACTAAAAATTAAAAAAAACGATAGAAAAATTAATCAAAATTTAGTGAATTGCCTGAAAAGAAATCACAAAATTTCGTTAGCACTAAAAATTGTTGCACAAAAGAAAGCACCCTTGCGGGTAGGAAACAATGATGGACATTTAATTCCCTGCGATAAATTAAAAATATTTCAACAATTTAGAAAAATATACCTGATGGTTGGAAATTTAGTTGAACAAACAAAAAGCAACAAAATATGGTTGAAAGGGAAATTTTGAGATTGTTTGCCAGGGAACAGTTCACGAATATTTAACGATAATAATTTATGAAGTTATTTCGTATTTTCGCAAAGTTTACGCATGCAGTAGCATGAGAGAAGTGGCAGCAATACCGGAATTTGTGTTGTAAATTATCATCCCAATCAAGTTACGACATTTTTTAAATCCTAAAAACATATTTGAGACAAAAATAACCGAAAATTTGAAATTTCAAACATTTGTATCACACAGAAGTCTCACTTTTAAAACTCATATGAATAATTTACAAGCAATATAAATACAGTGATTTTTCTTTTTGAGAAATTACTTTATTTAAAGGAAGCTCATCTTTTAAACATTACTAAATCTTCAATAGTGAACTCAGTATCACATCATGCTTAGAAGTATGGAATAAGTGAGAGGAGTGTATAAAAAACTGAGCAAAAAAAGTTTGCAAATTGTTTTGCTGGAATCGAAACCGAAATGGAGCATTTATGATAATATGTTATGTTGCACAATTTCATCTAAGGGAGTGATAAGAAATCTTTCGATAAAATGTTAAAATAGAAATAAGTTTCAATTGCTCCAACAATAATGATGATTCATTAATTTTTTATTTTTATTAATTATTATTATCATCATAATAATGATGATAATAATAAGTCTCTTCTCGAGAATGAGCCTAGCAAAATCACTGCATCTGTGCAGGATTTGGACTAATTATAAGGAAAACAATCTTCACAGTAAATCTATAGAGGATAGAAAAAAATGTGTATATATGAATTATGTTTTTTATACAATTGGAAACTGAAAAAAAGGAGACTCAGTAAGTCCCCAGAGAAGCAGCAAGAGCTGAAGCGGATACAAGTAAAAATGATTAAGGCATGGAAAATCATTCAGAGCCAGATCGGAATTATATCTTCCTTAGAGAGACATATGATTAACCGTATTTAATTACAATGGAGAAACAATTGTGCTTGTTTTCAGTTTTACAAAATATGCGAAACGGAAGAAAAAAACAATGCAATAGCAATGACAAACAACCATGTGAAATAGATGAAAGGTGCAGATTTCGCTGAATGCCATGTGCCTATCTAGAAAAAACATCATTAGTAAAAAAAGTAAAAGTGATCCAGAGGATTGAAGTTTAACACTTTGCTCGATCTCACAAATGCCTGAAGCATATTTTATATAATATGTCAATGTTTGCACATCTTTCAAACTAATAATATTGACAGATGAGGAATGCATTAATTAATTAATTCCTATATTTGAAACGAAGAAAAATGAGCTGAAATGATTTGTAGATCAAGCTTGTTAGTGAATTTTTCTGATACATACACATTTGTTATCTAAACTACTAGAAGAAAAAGCTTGATATTAGAAACTGCAAAGGATGAAGGAAAAACTCACCATTAAACCAAGTGCAGCTATTACGAATAACAAGGAGCAAATGACGAAAAAGACTGCTCTATTACGAGCATAATCACGACCCACTGATGAACTACAAAATTCACTTACTCATCTTTATTCATGCTTATAACCATCAACTAACAAAGTAATAAGACTACAGCTACTCTTCTTTTTTCGATAATATCCATTATACGTCTCTTATTATCAATGCAACGGCTGGCTAAAACAAGAACAAAAAATTAAAGTCGACTGGAACTGACAAAATTTTCGAATTAAATTTAGTGAACTAACATTTTCCGACAATGTGGACATTTCGCGACGGTAACATTAAGTGTGTTGAACATGAAAATTTCTTGACAATGAGCACACAGAACTCGACATGTTCCAGCTGGAGCTCTATAAAATGCAAAATTTCATTGGATACCATTTATAGCCATTAAAGTTTTTGCGAACTTTTCCATGACACGTAACTTTACTGTTTTCTTTCCAAAAAAATGAATGAAATTTCATCTAAATTTACTTTCCGTTCACAATCAATTGAAAAACATGACAGAATTAAGCACATACCTTACAGCCGTACCAACCGGTGCACTACCACCTAATGTGATAACACGTCTGCAGTTGGGACGTGGACATGCAATACGATTTGAAGAAGCTTTACAGAGCAAAAGAGAGTTGCACGGGCAACGTACATATTTTTTACCAGGTGGTGCGGCACGAATTGGTGTTGCTTCATTACAGTGATTACATTTCACTACATGTTGTCTAGTCTGAAGAAAAAAATGCTTCCCAAAGAAAAAATATAAATATATCACAAAATATCAGCTAAAATTCGACTGAGCATTATCAAACTGCCTTATGCTATCTCAAAATAGTGTTAATGTACAATCTAATAAGTAATAAAAAAGAAATTTCACTAAATGATGAAAAATCTTGAAGAAAAGTAAACTTCTTGACCTTGCCTTCGATAACAATTGTAGCTAAGCACACACGGCATGCAACGGTTGGACCGGTATGTCTGGATGCTTCGCTTGATTCTCCGGAAGCAGGCGAAACTGTTTGCTGTATTTGTGGTACAGTATGATGTTCTTCTTCATGGCTAACATATTCCTCCGGCTCATCCGATATAATAGTTTCTGTACCTTGATTTGGAACACCTTCATAATTTGGAGTAATTGTTGATCTTTCACTACTTAACAACGGTGAACGTTCGTTATCCTCATGCTCATTTACATCGCTCATTATTTGCCCGTTCCAATTTCAACTCGGATACTGAAAACGATCGATTCATTTTTTTTGATGATAACATGTTATCAACGAATTTCCAGAACTTCTGCCAGGTAGACAGAAGAAGTTGTGAAGAAACGTTCAATTCGTTGATAACATGTTAAATGAGTGGTGCTGAAGAGTGAATAAAAAATGAAGACAAAATGGCTTTCATAAATTTCATAGCATT
>NW_018108264.1:42314-60700 GCF_000183805.2 Loa loa
TCCATAGTGTCATGCAGTCTCAATTCCATCTTTGCAACTATCCAAAATATTCACTGCTATGGAACTGGAGAAAGCTTACCGGGAAGAATGAACAGAAATTGTCCACTATTTTAAAAGAATATCTTGTGACGAAGAAAATCAGCGAAGCATTTTCACTAATTTGCCGATTTTAACAACCTTCAGACAACCTACGCAAAAAGAAGAAAACCATAATGAATAATGGTAGGTTATTGTTGCAAGTAGTGCGTCATTTTTGGCAACAACTGATATGCATGAAAAAAATAGTACAACTATAACAGTTGATAATTTATTATTTTGAACTACTGACAAAAGCAACTCAAGATTTGATTGCTGCTATTTGGAAATTTTGGCATAAATGACCATAAAATAAATGAATGAAAAATAATATACAAAATATAGTTTCCACAAATTGCAACAATAAAAAAATTGAGAATCCTGAAACTTACGGAAAAAAATGGTGCAAATTATAAATAGATCATCGATTTTTAACATATGAAGATCAAAACGAATCGAGCTGATTATCAATTCAGATTAGAGCAATTATTAGTAAAATTACGATAAAAACATAGTTATACCTAACAAAAATTACTTTTCTGTTCATAAATGCGTTTATAGTTATCATCAATCAAGGCATATGCAATTTACATTTAAAGACTATATAAAATTAAAGGAAGCAGATATATGAGACAAATAGAAACAACGATACATGAAATACTAGTGACCACAGGAACAATATCACACGGAATTATAATAACTCATAACTTTTGTCATCTTATTAAAGATGAAACTCAACAATCTAATCCCTCAAACACGACAAATTACACTGGCGTGTGAGAACTTTATTTATAATTCAAATTTCCAATTCATAAAATTGAATGAGTCAAAAAGATAATATACAATAAAGCATCTTTACTGGCATGCTTAGCAATCCAGAATTTTCCTGAACTGTAGTAGAATCGATCTCTTCCGCTCTAAGAGAACCATTAAATAAACCTTTGTATGTTAGTTTGAGAACGACAACACTATGAAATCTGATTCGATTAAGAGAAAATCATAACAAAATGATGTCACTACTTTACTGGCTACCATAAAAGCTCTAAAAATACATAGTTTTATATAATACAGTACAATGAAAACGATGAAGGCTCATTTTGATTTTAAAGAAAATACTGAAACAAAATTCTAGATTCCCATAACAAATGACAAATTTTCGAGTTCGTCATTCCAGTTGACGATAAAGTCCTTCTTCTCAAATTATTTCTCAGCAGAACCACTATCACTTTCAACAATTTGTGCAAGCTGATAATGTTGTTTTCTAAGCTGTGCAAGACGTATCCGTTCGCGTACTAACTTATCTTCCAGCTCCAAAATACGTACTTGGCTTTCCATTTCTTCTTTTTTTGTATCGTGTAGAGTATAATGACTAAAGTCGAGATCTCCTAAAAAAATCCGCTTTAGTTTTCTGATGTAGCAGGGTAAAATTATATCTTTCTCAGCGCATTTTTTATGATTAAGCCAAAAGCAAGACATAGAAATTTCGAAGCTGATACTTCGCCGCTATGTAACCAAATTAGATACTCGCTTGCTATTCACGATATTGGTGAAAATAATTATTGTATTACGCTGTTATGCGCTAAAAATGTTGATAACAAAAATGAAGCACAAGATAATTAAAATCAATCTCAAAAATTATTACTAATATGGCATGAGTTTACTTCTTGATATCTTGAAGGAAAATGTTTTACTGAAACGTCCTCAATAGAACGAAAACTTACTCTGCTCATTCAAGGTAATTTGGGCATTTTTCACCGTAGCAACAATATTTGCAGTACAGGTATTCACTGAACAGGATGCTGCAGAAAGTTCCTTCAGTCGTTGTGATTCACGGTCTGCTTTTACACGAGATGATACAAATAGTTGCGCAGTGCTCGCTGCAATCTCTTGTGATGCAACAATCAAATATTCCAATTTGCCTTGACAAGAAACCACATCATCTGCCCTCTGACTGCAAATGAGAAGTGAGAGATGCAACAACACTAAGTAATATATCAGAAATACATATATTCCTGAAAGTAACTTTACAACATCATTTAAACATCATTGATGGGAAAAAGTTGCTCATTTAAAAATTATTACATCTAGAATTCTAGTAAGAACTATAATAACAAAAGCACACTGTTCCTGTTGCATGCTGAAACGGAATAAGAATTATGCAATAAGTAGTAAGCCCTTCTTAAATTATACAATAGATGACTTACACAAGCACAGTGGCTGCAACTCCGACAGCTCTAGCTGCTGAAAGTAGACCTTCAGTCCACTGATGATTTCGCTTATAAAATTCATTTGGATTAGCCGTATCATGACCAGCAGCAACGATTTCTTCTTGCAATGCGCGACTTTTTGCTACCAGTGTTATTATTGCTGCCATCAATTGGTTACAAGAATCCAAAATTCCTTCGTTAACTTTTAAACTGAAACATAGTTTTACATTCATAAACCATCTGATCATTTTTCAAAATAAGTGAACGAACTAACGATCATTTCATGAACTTACACAGAAAATACGTTGAACATGATGACAATGACCCCTGCCCAAGAAATTTCTAGCCTTTCCACTAGAATACACGAATTCTAAAAATCGCTCACCGTATCCCGGAATCAATGGCTCGACTTTTCTTTTGCATTTCCTCAATCAATTCTACAGCTTTTTGAATCGCTTCATCCATACGTTTCATCTCTTGCTCAAGCTCAGCACCGATCACTTCAGCCGTCATATCACTTGAACCAGCTGGCAAATTGAGACAAATTTCTTCCAACTTTTCCAAAGAACTCTAAAAATGGTATAAAAATAATGAAATAATGAAATGAGTTAAATAGTCATTCTGCTTGTAGAAAGACATCACTTCTAACGACGGTCAATAATTGGAATATTGATAGCATTAACACGTACAGATATGTCAACTTACCTTTAGCTTCAGGAAAGGTTCTTTAATAGACTTCAAACTTGGGTTTCCAACCACTGAATAAGCAGCAACAGCATTAGCTATTACAGCATAGCATTGCTCCTGCACTACTGCAATGCGAACAATGCAAGTAGTAGCAATCAAAAATTCCTTTAATTTAATTAGTGCAGGATCTCTAGGAACAAATGATGTTTAGAAATAAAAAGATATCACGAACTATAATTTGTTAAGTTTCCGAAATTTGATTTCTATTAAATGTACCTTCAAGTTATTTTTCTTTTTCCTCATATTCTAAATCGAACAAAATAAGATATTCACAATCCAAAATGAATTAAATAACCATACTCATTATCAAATGCAAGAATAACAGCAGTGATTATCAACATACTTTGAAAATACTGGATGGAAACAACATTAGCCGCAGCAGCGCTATTCAATAAAACATCTGCAAGATAATGGCCCAAAAAAGTTAAAGTGCGAAATAACTTGTCAGACTGTTCAGCATCAGCTTCATTAATTGCTTTTTCAGTAATCTCGACGATAAAACGAAGAGCCGGTAAAACTAATTCTGAAATTCATTTCACATCTGTCATCAACAGCGAATCTAAAGAATTATGTGTTATACAATGAAACCAACATCAAAAATACTCTAACCTTTCCTCCCACAGATTTTTTCAAACATTCGTAAAAATTTACGACAAAAGATAAATTCATAATAAAATTACTGCCCACAGTGATACTACGATCAATACTATCAATTTAATAATAGTTTCGCAAAATTGTGATAAACAGAAACATTGCCAAGTTAAATAAAACATTTATGATATTGTCAAAAAAGAATAGAAATTGCTTACGACTGGGGTAAGTGATTGATAAAGCATCCTGGAGATCCTCACACAACTGTTTCAAGATTTGTTCATATACTTCACCCAGTGAAGCTGCAATAGTAAAATACATAAGGTGAAAATATGCAGTAATACAATTATCATAGAGGATAGCCGATGCTTGAAAAAGTTATAAAACAGATTGGAGAATAAAAAACAGAAGAAACTGTTATTACAAAATAAGCTTTCCCGGACAGTGTGCAGTTTGACTTTGTTTTTTCTTCCATTTCTAGCATATTCTTGATATTTTCTGCTTTCATTTGTTCTAGTGTCTGCAAAAATCCTGCTTGATTCAACTAAATTCCTTGGTATGAATTGCTTTACCTCTGATCACAAAGCTTGCAAAAGACTGAGGTAAAAGTAATATATTGGTACAGCTAACCGTGGCGTACACATCTTTTTCTACAATTTCTAAATCTTCCGCATCAGCCCTACTATAGGTCATTTTAGCAATCTTAAGTCATCCGTGAATTTTATCGTTTTCAACTTTTTCACTCTAGAAAACTTCATGGTCTGGTCTTGCTCTAGATATAAGTTTAAATAATGTAGCATTTAACAGCAATCAGCCAAAAAATTATTGGGCAAACAAATATTCCTTTGAAACAACTTTGTCGAACCTCAATTAATTGTTACCTTCAAGGATCGAATTTTCTGTTCTAATTCCAAATATTCCTCTCGATATTTTGATAGATTTTATTTTCAAACAATCTGATATTGCTTACTATTACTATGTTATATTGCTTACTACTACTATGTCATTATTTTTGAGTTCTTATCCAAATAGAAAAGGAAATTAGGTGACTTGATATTAAAAATATTCGCATTCAACATACTGAATGGTAAAGAACGAATGGTGGAAAAAACAAATAAATAAACGCTCTATCTGTCAAAATCATGTACATATAAACAGCTGCCAAGTTTTACGTGTTCATTTGATTTATCCTAATCATCAGTAACTTTATCAATACTTTTTGATCTACAATATACCTGGTTCAGTTCCTGAACTTCATCATCTCGTTCAGCTACCCTTCTTTGGAAGCTATTGACAACAGTATTAGCATCTTGCATTTTTTCTTCTATAACTACTCTTTCTTGTTCCAGTTCTGTCACCTTCTTTTCCAAATTTGAAATGGTTTCTTCACTAGTTTGCTTCTCCATTTGACAGGATGTTAATTCCTTCTGAGCTTCGGAAAGCTTCGTGAGTGCCTAAAAATTCTCTAGTCAGCAGAAAAAAAGGGAAGTTATGGTTGGATTAGCACGCTACATAGGTGTGAAGTTGATATTTCTTGACTAAATGCTCTGAAAAAAAAAGGAAAAAAAAAATGAAAATATCAATTACGCATAAACACAAAAGCAAACCTCAATGTGCTCCTGCCGCAAGTTAGTATAAGCGCTCTTCATTTTCTGATAATTAAGTTCATTGCTTTGAGCTTTTTGTTCAGCTTCAAGTAGACGAGCTTCATCGGTTGCCTGCTGTCCCCTCGCTATGGTTAACTGCCGTAATCTATCGACTTCGCCCTAAATTTCGAAACGTAAAATTACGAAAAATATTAAGCATAGAAAATTAGTTTGAAAAAATGCGCGAAGTAATAATAACAAACAAATATTCATATGCACCTTCATTTCATCCAGTGTATGCTTGTAATGATCATTTTCCTGCTGAGCTTGCACTAAACGTTTTTCATACTGTTCAATACGAGCACGTGCCTTAAATAACGTCGTAAGTGCAATTTTTAAAGTAAAACAAAATGATTGCAAAGTAAAGAGAAATCTCTAAAAGCAGTAAGTCCAAGTCAAAGTTCCAGCGAAAACTAACTGTAGTAGAAGAAAAAACAGACCAGTTGGGTAAAAAAATCTTTAAACGTCAAACACACCTCGTTCATAAGCCTTTCATTATGGTAACGCGTGTCTTCCACATCCCGCCTTAAAGCTTCAATTATCGCATCTCTGAAATTACGACATATTCAAGAAGAAAGAAGAAACCAATGATAAAATTAAAAAGAATACGATAAGGAAACCTGGTAAATGAAACTCAAAGTGAGAAAAATAAAGTCCTAATACTGCAACGGTGTAGTACCGCAGAGAAGTAGCACAATAATTACTTTGAGTCCATATGACCAGAACTATTCTGGAACCCAGTCTCTACAGCATCGATTAAACTTTCCTCAGCTACAGATCGTTCATCAGGAGGGGTATCCGCTTCACTAACGCTATCACCATGAAGATAAGCATTTGGTGTTTGATAACTTTCCAATTCAGACGCCTAAAATTTTTCTGAATTGCCTTTAAGAAGACATCTCGAAATAGTCGTAAAATTAAAAATCCGAAACTGAAAAGTGAATAAGTCGAGGGCGAAATAAATATGCTACCTGAAGGAAATTAGGGGGATATGTTGGCAATTTTGGGATTGAGACTAGGAACTTGAAATACTGTAAATTTGTTGAAGTTTCATAAAACTCTTTCGTTTGCCGAAAAATCGAATTGAATCGACTTCTGTGACCAAGTAATGCATCTGGAGGCAATTCTAAAAAGTTTAAAGGCTGGAAATGTGTCAGGACGTAATGACTGAAACAAAATCGCAAATATTAAGAGACGCAAAAAATAACCTAAGAAAGAAGGGCGTGTCGCACTCTTGAAGATGTGAACTAAGTACCAGTCCAAGCTAGGTGAAGGAACTGCCAAAAACAAAAGCCTGTTCTGATCAAAACTACCAGAGATCCTATTTTCAAAGTACTATATAGAAACTTCAAAAAAGTTTGTTTTTCTGCTAACTTGTCATGCGTACTACACGAATAGAAAATAGCACTTACTTGAGTGCAGCTTGAAAATTAATTTCACCAGATGATCATAGAATTTGCTTGTATCAAGAATTATGAGTATTAATGGTGATAACATGCATTGTCCTTGAGGGACCAAGGAGCTCCAATTAACAGTGTCCACTTTTCTGAGAACTAAAATGATACAAGTTTCGAGCATAATACTTTGACTTCTAATCAGACAATAGAGTTCATTTAAAAAAGAATTACCGGCTGCCTGCAAAGCTAGCAAATCATCCATCTGATCTAACATTTCAACTGAAAGCTCAAACGATTGGTTCACATCGGCATTTGCTAAAGCTTGAACTTGATTGGCGCTTAGTCTTAAATTCCCCGGTACAGAATGATTCTGAAAGGAACATAAATTCGGGATTTTTAAAGAAACTAAGAATTCCGAAGTATGCATGAACGAAAGTCTACACGAAAAACAAATGATCGAAAAACAAAAGATGCTAACCCGGTTGTGAAATTCGAGACGGTTAACGAGCATTTTACAATAAGAAGAATTAGGCCGACCATAATCGGAATTCTCAAGATGATACCAAAAGTTTCCCAGTGCTTCGATACGGGTTTTATATCGAATAGATTCTTCTAGCACTTTGCGATGACCATCCTGGATTAGCTGCAAAAAGCGTAAACCGACACAATATTGTCAGGGCAAGTTAACATTTATAGATCTATAAAAGGTCAGCTAATTCAAAATATAAGCAAATTCCTTTTTAGTAATGTATCATCTATTGGAATTCCTGACCACTGTTGCAAAAAACTGAAAAGCAAAGATTGTTATGGCTCTGAAATATCTACTACTGCGTGCTGAAATATAAAATAATTAACTGAAAATAGTGAAAACTGCAGATAGTGCCATTCGTATTGCTTACGGATTATTCAACCTTTACACAAAAGTTAAATTTCTAATACAATCCTAATAAATTTTCCCAATACCAATGGTAGGAGTCCTAAAAAAATTGATGAAGAATAGACTGCAATTCATGTATTGGAAATTTTTTAAGTTGGGAATCTATTTTAAGTTTGGAAATCTTTAAGTTGGAAATCTATTCTACACCTTGTGAAGCAAATGACAAAATTTCCAACTAATGACTGGATTTTTTTCCAGCTGAATGCGTGAAATACAACTCCAAAATAATGCACAAGATTTCTCTTTATGCGTCCCAACGATCACTTGCCGTGCGTGTTTGTGCTTTAACGGTGCTTCATTTTTGTTTAACGCTTTATGTACCGATACAATCTGAAAGCATAAAATCAGGTAAATAGACAACGACGAGAACAAGTGAACAATAAGTAACGACATGTCAGTTTCGCAGTAACTTCGTTTCAATTTTCTAATGGAATCCAACGAAAATTTCATAAATGACTGAGTTAAAATTTAAATTCTCACTGCTGCAATTGGAAAAAAAAACCGACGGTTCAAAGTTGGAAAGCATTTTGTATTGTTCCTTAGTGCATGAAATTTACTGAAATATCAGCAAAAACCTTTCGTCCCTTTTTACTTTTTCAATTCACCTACGACATCTCTCCGCAGGAGTGCATTTTCATAATGTCATTCAAGTTCATTTTTGATAAACTACAAATGGCTGTATCATGAAGAAAATTGGTTAATACATTTCAAACCACCTATCTGTACTGCTAAATAATCTTGAGACTTCACGTCTTTACCTGAATAAAATGGTTTCAGCTTAAACTTCAACAACTATTCGCAAACAACCTCGGAAGAATGATCTGGCCGGCAACTGGTGCGTCAATCGTTGTCTAATCTTCCAGAAAAAATACGTAAGACTTTTGTTTTTTACCTGATGCTTGATGGATGCTTCTCGATCATCACCCAAGACGACAGATTTTAATGACATCTTCTACTATGCAATACACTATTTGCTAATTTGCAAATTCACCCACAAACTCAATTCCAACTCCTACAACGATTCATTATTGTCAGTATTTGAATATTTTGTTCAAAAAATATGTAAAAGTTACCAGTTATCAAAGATTCATTGAAATATATTGTTAAATGTCAAATACTGAAACCATGAAATCCGGAATCGATGCGAGAATAAAAAAAAAAATCATATAAGTTGTCGGTAGTTGTTCACATGAAAATTTACATCATTACTTGATGACACGAAACTGGAAATGACCCTTTTCACGAACCTCACAAATCGGCACAGTACCACAATTTCCCCGTCCCCTCCCCTATTACTTCCGGTCATTGGAATACCAGAGTATTCCCTTCGCGATATGATAATGTAGATGACAAGAAGAATGAGATAAATAATCTAGAATTCATTCGTGAACAAAAATCTCGAAGAAAATATAAGTTCATGCGAACGGTGAGACGAATGATGGATGACACGTGGTTTCTATATCAAGTACCATAATATATCATCCCTTCAACATCACTCCAGAACATTCCCGATCATTCTTCTTTATTCCAGGAAGATAAATGTCCCCAGTTATCAATAAAAAGTTGCAGAAGAACGATTAAATCATCCAATTGCCAACAATTCGGTGACAGCGGGTGAGCCTCACTATGCCACATTGCCAGCTCCTCATACAACATGTGCGCACATGGGTATATGTCTATGCACACACGCACACATACACACACATACACACGCATACACAGGCATGTATACACGCATATACAAACACATACGACACACACACACGCACACACACACACACACACACATACAACATGCATGCTCAAATACACAAACATATATATACATATATATACGTCACACGTCCGTATACAAATCTATGCGTAAGCACACGTCGTTAATTCGTTAACATGTGTACTCACGTATATGGACACGTATAAATGTATGGACATAATCATACACTCCCATCTATAACGTTCCGTTAAAAATTTGTAGGGAATTTTTTTAGATATTTAATTAACAAATTTGATAAAGGAAGAAAAAATTGAAAGTGCCACATCAGAACGTTTCATACGTGACGATCCGATAATCCGGATCCATCAATAGTTGCTCACTTCCCGAAGGAAACTGATTGGGAGCATACGTCAATGTCACATGCACGGATGCATCCAGACAGTCACAAACATAGATATTAGGAGCAAAGGTATGTCACATACATTCATGTCGACATGCATTGACATTCATCACATACATGCATGCATATACAATACATATATTATCTTTGTTGCATATCTAAGTTGACGAATAACCTATAAGTAACCTATACTTATACAAAACCTATACAGTAACCTATACAAGTAGCTTCAATTTTTGCATTTTTCAAGTAGTAGGAAATTTCTTTTTTTCTCTTTTTATTTTCTTTTCTTACCTATAAAATTCTGCATTCTTGATTAATTTTCCTCAATTTTACTGCTACTTTTAATTTTATGAATCGGAAGGCAATGTATATTGTGTGGGTGGTTTGCTTCAAAAATACAATACTTTTATGCATGCATTAGTTGCTACATACTTTCCCGTTTCATTTTACATTTAATAATTTATTTACTTACTTTTCACTTAATAATCCATTTACTTACTTACTTAATTTAATTATCCATTTACATCTTCCCACATTTTATTCATTTAAATTATGTTTTCCTTATTTCCCGCTTGCTTGTCTTATGCGTGGTTAGTTGAGTTATTTATTTTAGATATATTAATTATTGTTATTGATTATTAATTATTTAACTTGCTTACTCTCTGTTGTTATACTATTTTTTCCTTTTTTTTCTAAAGTTATTTTTTTGCAAATATCAGTAAATCTCTGAAAATGACATTCAGTTAGATGCAAAACTGATCCGTAAACCTTTCCGTCAAAACCATAAACTGTCTGCTGATCAGAAAATGTACGTTACGTTAAAATAATCTGATCGTTCTGATCACTGTGAACACTTACCAACAGATAAAGTCTCCAGAAAACTCCACGTGAGTAGCGTGAATAACGTGATGTTGTGTTAATATATCAAATTACAGAGATGTGGGAACTGTAACTCTCTCGAATATCCTGATGATAACGGGAACAGCGAATGAAGGAGAAATGTAAATAGAGGTAGAGAAGTAATTTTTTTTTAAAATAGTTTGATGAATATTTAAATCTTTCATCGATATCGATAGCATCGTTGCATACTTTAATTTAAATTTGAATTCAAGTTAATTAAATGATAGAAAGAAAAGGAATATCACCTTTCATAAAGTTAGATATTTCTCTCTTTTTCTCATTTATTGAATCGAATTTTAAGAATTTCCATTCCAAAAAAGATATTATGCAAATTATTTCGATGAGTACAAAAGGAAAAGGTTAGGGAGAGAATAAATTATGTTTCTTAGATCATTTTTGATTATGGTTATCTGGTTACTGCCTGTTGTGATTGTGAACACTGTACAAACCGGTTTCGCCTCTAGCTCTTTATCGTATCATCCGGATTACAGTAGACTATCCATTTTTAATTTAGTATGCATTTTTAAGATAATCTATTTAAAAATATGTTCCGTTTAGGATTAGTCATTTCAAGCATTTCAAGGAAAAATAAATTAAAATTCCTCAAAGCAATATTTTTGCTTCTATTTTTTCAAACTGAAGTGTGGTATTTGTTACTTACATCCTTGGCTTATTTCTCCATTTTGGCTTGGATCTATTTCTTATCTTTCCCTTACATTCTTCTTTGAACTTAGAGCCCTAGATCAGAAGACCAAAAGAAGTGCAAAAATGAGTCAAACTTTTATAATGTTTTGGAAATTCGAAGATAAATCCCAAAAAGTGTAACCATATTTATTGGTTTTTAAAATTAATGTGACTTTCACACTACCAACAGTTAATTCCACCCTTAAATAATTAATCATATTTAGCAAATACTATAATGACATTCTTTCATACCGTTCAGGCTTGTCACCGCCATTAACATTAAGTTGACATCTGAAATGTCAACATTCATTGCTTACTTCCCACCAGTAATAATGTCGGATTATTTTCTCCAGTATAATTATTACACATGCTAATGAACCCAATATGATTACCTATAGCAGGATTTCATTGCCAATAATTTTAATGATCCTTCCTTCTCCAATTGATTTGAAAGTTTTTCTGCAAATTATTTTGCTATTCACTTTAAAGGAAATCATTAAAATTATTGGCAATAAAATCCCATTACAGGTAATCATATTGGGTGCATTAGTAAGTGTAATAATTATGTTGTTTGCAATTATTCTCCTATTTTTAATGAGGCCAAAAATATTAACGTTGGAAGAAGATAAGCAAATGCCACGAATTCCGTTGGATGATGAAAAACGATTAAATAAATCATTATTTGTGAAAGTATGACATTTCTATTTTTAGATAATGAAGTATTTTAGTTTAGCAAATTTTTTGGACAAAACTTTTGTATATTTTTAGTTTTTAATTTTCAACATTAAATTATGTTTTATTAGTTTTATAAAATGTTCCTTTCTTGGGATGAAAATGTTCTGAAATTAGTGTTTAATTTTGGCCAAGAATTTTTCACCAAATTTATGATTGAAACATTTTAGTTATAGAAATTCGCGGCATTTCCATTGGTTAAAAAGCTTTCAACATTAATCATACAAATTTAATCCAAAATTTTCAGCTAATTTATGGAAATAATTAATGTTTTGGTAAAAAATATTATAATTGTATCTAAGATGAGAGAGTAAAATGTAAAAATTGTAGAAAACTCAGGAACTAGAAAAAGTTTGGCAGTTCTATCCAATTCATATAAGTGATACTTTAACAAATTCCAAAACTGGTGAAGAACAGACGCTTACACAAATTATTGATACTGATGATTATCTCAAAACTGTAATTTTTTTTTCCTTTTAAATTATATTCGTAAAAGGAACTTGTGTCCTTCCATTTTTTTAAGCATTTTACATGAAAAAATTGTTATCAATTTTCTTCAAGTTGACAAGAGATGAAAAATTTCTGCTTGTATATTCCGCTCTAATGACTATAGAATTAACGAATGTCAAGACTAAGCTAATGGACGAATAAAATAGTATTTTGATGGAAAGAGCAAAATTTCAGATTTCATCGTTGGTTCTTTGGTAAGGTTTTTTGAAAGTATATCTTCAATGGAATGATAAATGAATTACAGATACCAGAATTACCATCACATATGACACATATCGAAGGAGGACAACCAGTTGTGTTCCATTTTAAAGAAAAAAACCGGAAACAGCTATTTTACCGGTTTATCTTATGACAGAAGATGAAAATGAATTCATGCCAACAGCAACATTGTTAAAGTTTTCTAAATCGGAAAGAAATGAAAGGAAAGGAAGACCGCTTATAACGGGAACTAAAATACAGACAACACAAACTTCATCCACTAAAGAAGACTCGGTGACGAGATCACCGCTATTATCATCATCATTATCATCTATCAAAAAGATAGATAATGGGAAAAATGCACCACCAATAATGACATTAGAAGGAAATAAATCCAAAAAAGCAACTACTTCAACTAAATCTGCCCATCAGGGTTGTTGCTATTTTTACATTGTCTTATGATATTTGATAATATCACGATAATCATGAGAAAATATCAAGATAAGCATTTAATACATACCAAGATCTGAGAATGTCGGGATGATAATTATTCCGCAGAAATATTTCTACTAGATTTTGGATGGTATACGATGATATGCGTGAACAGTATTAGTAAAAATTTGATTATTGGAAAAATTGTAAGCATTAATCATTTTCAAATGAAAAATGACAAAAAATTTGAAGTGAATTTTTTTTAAAGTTTTTTTTAAATTCAAGGGAATAAAGCAATTGGAATAAAATTACCAGCTAAATTGCTACCAATACCGCCACAATCATCATCATCATCATTATCATCATCATCATCGTCATAATCGTCGCCATAAGTAGCAACAACTGAATGAGCACCAGCAGCCGTCGTATTATGTGGAAAATATGACATCACTCACCGATGTATAGAAATTGATAAATGATGACAATACTGGCTTTTGAAATAATTAAAGCGAAATTAAATTAATTATAATATGCTTATATGTTTTCCACATTTAAATGTTGAAATTTGGAAAATGAAGCATGATGATGTTATTGTGATGTAAAGATAAAAATAAAGTTTCTAAGGTATTGATCTTATTCAACAATTTTTCTTACTAATCAATCTTACGAAAAGTTTAACTTATGATCAGAATTCTCGACAAGAATAAATCAATAATATGAATAATCAACAATTTCCTTTTTGGTTCATTTGCTTATTTACTGCAAATAAAGTTACGTTGTATAGTTTATTTCATCCTTTTAAATGTTTCTTTTGCCTATTTCAATTCTTATTGTTCATCTTTCTAACTGATTACTACCACAACTTTAACTGTAATTTTATATTCGAAATGCAAGAATTAAGTTCCAAGTTTTGCATTATGTAGAACATTGGGGGCATTAAAAAAGCATTAAAAAAGAACAATTTCCTTGTTGTTCTTAAGATTGATGAATTTTATGTAAAATCAATTATCGGCAAGTAATAAGTTAATTAATTAGTTATAATTTAAGCCATAACTTGTAGTTTCCTATAATTTAATTATAGTCTAATCATGACTATGATTGGTTGCAATAAGTTAGTAAAGTAATAATAATAAGTAATAAGTAGTAAAATGCCAACAAATGATTAGTTGCGCAAAGTAATTTGAAGAAAAATAACCATAATTAGTATGTTTGTGAAGTATTGCAGCTTTGTCGTTTGAATTTATCGAGTGACATTTATCATTAACGAAATTTATCACTTATCAAGTACTGATTACTGATATCGCAAAAGAGTTTTTTTATAGTGATATTGGAAATCGAAGACGAAAAGTGGTAATATGTTACAGTAATATTTGTAAGTCGCTACAGTAATATAGAGAATAGGTGTTGTTACGGTACCATCCGAGCGATATTTTCTTTCGACCGTTATAATTACTATGACATGCTGACACCATGCATCACACATGCATTTGCATTTCTGTTTTTTCTTTTTTTTTGCTAAATGCTTCCCCTATTCTTTTTTTGCTTGTATTTACTGCTTAGAAAGATATTTCCAGCACTACAGTAATGCACAGTGTGTTTCAATTAGGAAGTCATACGATAGCATGCATATTCATGCATGCAGGGAATTCTCATTGTTAGCATTTTTATGAATATTTTTAAAGAATCATTTTTTAAAACATCGTTTAATTTTTTTCTGAAGGGAAAAAAAAGTAAAGAATTGTTTGTTTTTCTTTTTTTTTCTCATTAAAAAATAAAAAAGCAGAAAATTGTTTTTTTTTGAAAAAAAAAATTATTGCAAATAATCGATCATCAAAAGTTTTGTTTCACCATAGCTAGCAGTTTATAAATATCTGTCGTGTCATTTATTTTAATTAATCACTAATTATTACTCAATGTATACTTCAACGGCATAATTGCTTTATCCATCACATTGCTTTATTTTCTATTTGATTAGTTATTGCTATCGATGATTATAGTAAATGGTTCCATCAACAATTTATTAATATCTGCTAGCTTACTTTAATTTTTTTTAATTTTATTTTTTATCTTTTTTTATGAATTTTATAATAAATTTTCGAAAGAAATTTAATTTACAAATGTTTTTTCCCAGTATTTTTTTGCTTTATTGTTTTTTTCGTTTTTTTTTTTTGTAGAAATCTCATTAAACGCAATAATATTAATAGCAATGTTAAAAATCATTAAATATTTCCGTTTAAATTTATCATTTGCTTATTTTTTATTCAAATTAAAAAAAGGATTCAAAGTATTAACAAAGCTTTTGAAATATTTTATGCCAAAATTTTTCTCAATAAAATAAAGTAAAACATATGCAAATAAAATGGAAATTCAAAAATTTTGACTCTGAACTCAAAAATTAATTATTTGAGTACAAACAATTCCTCTTGTGCTAATCCCCTGCAAGTGGATGTAATTATATTCTACCAAAATACAAAAAGTGTATGAATTGATTTTTGCATTTGTGTATTGCAGCATGAAAATGTTTTGCAGTAACAAAACATCAAATTTAAAATTTAATCCAAATTTAAAACTATTTAAGTTAAAATAGCATTTAACCAAACTTTTCAGAATTCCTAATCTCATTGAATACAGATTTTCCATTTTTTTTCTTCCTTCTGCCTTCTCATTATTACTTTTGAGGTATATTTGGCAATTTGTAAAACTATTTGGTCCCTTCATATATGCTGGTTAGTGTTAAAACATAACTTTATCTAATGCAGCAAATAAATATTTTAGGAAATATTTAATGCATCAAATTTAATTCATCCCCCAACCTTATTAACTCTTATAAAAAAAAAGAACTAAGTTCATCAATTTAATTTAAAAGTATTTAATAACTGATAAAAGGAAATTAATTCCTAATTAAAAAAAGACTCAGAAAATAATTCGTTGTCCATTAAAAATCTAAATACACAATTCACTTTGAAAATTGTCTATTGTACTTTTAAAAAAATTTCTTCTCGGAAAATTAAAAAAAAAGTTTTTCCAAACGAGATTTTTTGTCTACTTTTTAAAAATTAAAAAAAGTTCAATGAATTAATAGAAAATACAAATTATGCTTCAAAAGCTATGGCTAGACCAAAAATTAAACTTTTTTATTCCATTTTGCTTTAAAAAAAAAATCTCAAACTAAAAAAGAGAAATAATAACTTCTTCTTTCATCAACACAAAACAAAAAAAAATTGTTTATGCATTTTCAAATAGCACTAATATTAGGAAAAAAAAAGTGTTTTTCCTCTTTCTCTGATAGAAAAGTGTTGAAAACAGAAGGTATGGAATAGATAAATAGCAATTCGTTTTCTCTGATAAGAAAAATATTTTTGTTAATGCTTTTTAAAATAGCAATGAAATGTGAAAAAGCAATAGAACAGAGCAATGGGTGGTAAAAAAAAAAAAGAAAAAAACCAATCATAGTTTTCGTTGTAGGAAAATTAAATGTAAATGAAATTACTTGCAAACAGCAATTTATAAATGGCAATGAAAAGTTTGGGAATAAGGAACTAATATTTATTACTCAAACTCTTTTGAGAGGTAAAGCATTTCCTTTTCATCCCGTTCATTTGAGAACTTTTTAGTCGCTTTTTATTTTACTAATTAATAACTTGCTCGTAATTCAAAGTATGTATCCTTTTAAAATTAAAATTTCGAGTAAAGTTTTAATAAACTTTTAATAATGCAAACAGGTATCGTTTCCGAAAATTTAAATTTTGAATTGGAATTTTTGTTTGTATGAAAGAAAAAACCGATTATATGAAAATTATCAAAGACATTGCTATTTTGCTAAACTGGATACATCCTGGAAGTCCAATGCAATAAAAATTTCTCCTTCATATTCTATCATCACCTCCCATTATTCATTTTGAATTATTACTTTTTTTTCATGATAATTTACTTTTCTTTGGTTTTCGATTCTTCATTAATGATTCGGTGATTTGCAATTCATTGTGTTTTTTGTTGTTTTGTTAAAATAAACAAGAGAAAAATTAGGATGGATGAATATTTTAAGAATAAAACTTTCGAATAGAAATACAAATAAATTCTAGTCCTAGAAAGAGGTTTACCGAATTTCTGCTTAAAAAAAATGAATGAATTTTGATACAAATTTGTTAAGTTTTCTCGTTTTCATAAATAAATGAACAACAACAACAACAACAATAACAAACAACAACAACAACAAACAATAACAACAACAGGTAACACCACAACGATAACAACAACAACAACAATGATAACAACAACGACAGCAACAACAACAACAACAACAATAAGCAAAAGACAAACAATAAAGGTAAAGGAAAACGAAGGATGAAATTATATGTAGCATTACTTTTAATGTTATGCAATAGGAAGAGAATTTAATGTTACTGTATTCATTAAAACAATTACAATAAAGTAGCTCATTAATCAAAACGACGGCAATAAAGTAGTAGTAGGAGAGAGAGAAGGAGAGAGAGAGAGAGAGGGAAAAAAAAGAAAGTTATGTAATATCATTGATTAGATGTTAATTGTCTTGTACAGTAAGAAAGCATATTGCAGTCATTTTAACTCATTCATGAAACTTTACGATTGTTCTTCCTTTATTTAAATTAATTGAATTACAGTGAGAAAATGACGAAGGACTTATTTGCGAAATGTTATTTGCACAGATAATATTTTGGGGAACTAATTAATTATTTCATTAATGTCTTTACAGTATAACTATAATCATACTGTAATAAATGCCTGTTATTTTATTGTTATCGTTATTATTACTGCTACTACTGCCATACCTGATCACTGTAGAAGGTAAAAAAGAATTGTTTCAGTTTAATTTTATAAATTGTTAAATATTGAAATAACGCAAAAGGATTTGTGCAAATTTTCATTTCAATTCACTTTTTCTTAAATTCATTTTTTTCCCACTTTATTTGAGTTCAACATTAGATTTAATATTACAATTTGCTTGTCCCACTAATTACCAATGATAATTTAAGCCTAGTTTTAACAGAATATCAGTGGCAATCAACAATTCAAAGTTAATTGCTCAGTGAAAAGTTAGCAGTAATTAATGTTGGGCCCATTATAGTGATAAATTGCAGTAAATAGTATGAATCACAGAAGACATATATATATATATATATATATATATATATATATATATATATATATATATATATATATATATATATATATAT